>NW_020653337.1:16919062-16951766 GCF_003589595.1 Hyposmocoma kahamanoa
AGTCTCGAGAATTCTCGCTCAGTCTCGAGAATTCTCGCTCAGTCTCGAGAATTCTCGCACAGTCTCGAGAATTCTCGCAGCTACTTTATGCGTCCAATTTGTACATACATTACGTACACAATTGGCATAAGTTTCAATAAGCCATTTATAAAATTGGCTTACCTTCAGTTCCGCGACAATGTAAATTGAGCCTTCCAGTACAAACGAGATATTAAAAAAAAAACACGGATATAAAGATATATCTCATGGCATTCATACCTTGATTAGGTGGTTTTAATTTTCCTCAGGGTCTACTTATTGCATCCAAAAGCGTTATACTGGTCTATTATACAGTAAACTTATTACTTAAAATAAACATTATTTTATTTTTCTTAATATCAATGTAGACAAGCTTTTAAAAAAACAGTGAAAGTGCGCTCACAGATTTAAAAAAAATTAATGTAATTTAAATTATAACGCTTACCTGAACCTGAAGTCGAACCAACTATAAGTCTGCTGTTCCACTAGAGATGCGCGAGAAATCTAGGCGGTACGAGGATGTGTAGCTGAGCTGAGAAATGGTGTGATAGTTTCCACCAAAGCTGTGCGAGGTAGCTAGGCGGTGCGCGGATGCGTAGCAAAGCTGTGAAATGGTGTGGCTGGGCGGTGCGTAGTAGACTCTTTTCAGCTGTCCGCGGATGGGGTGCGGTTCGGTGAGGTGAGCGGAGTTCGTGTACTTCGCACACATTTCTCGCTCACATTCCCCGCGCACATCTCTCGCTTTTTTACATGTACAAATACTCAGCTCCGCTAGCCCTTTTCCACCAGAGCTACGCTAAGCTAGGCTGGGAAAGTGTTCCTATTGGTGGTCTAGATATCTCGCACATCTGGTGAAAATGCAGCCTTATAAAATGCAAAAAATGAACACTCACTATTATATTACACTAATCGATAGGATCAATGATAACGATGAAATCCACTCTAATCAACATTTGATATTATTATTAAAGATATCCATGAAATAGTACTTAATCCAAATGTCCCATTGATTTTTTCCAGCCTGTATAATTACTTAGATAAGTTAAATGCCTTAATTATACTCGTATATCGTTGTTCCGTCCTATTATTTATTATTAGTTTTAAAAGCGCGCAAAAATAAATGATTTATCAATATTTTACATATCTAAAAATGTTTGGGCACCTTCTCACAAGAAAGTTTCTTGATCATATCGTTAACGGCGACTAGGGCTGGATGCGAATAAGAGGTAGACTTATTCCAGCAACGGTTGAGGTCAGAACCGAGAAGGTCTGACCTGTGGTTGCCCAGGAACACCCCATCGGGGTTTAGCATGGGAATCACCTGTATCAGAAAAAAGTTCTTGATTCTAATGTTTAATTAAGCAATGTAGGAAAACTGTCATAATTTTCATTTTTGGGAAAAGTCAACTTGGCACAAGAGCGTACAAGAGCTTTCATCTCAGCCTCGAAAATATCGAGTCTATTTGGCTCGAAACTTATGTTGTCAGACTAAAATCACTTAAACAGTACCTATTCAATACTAAACCAACGTCCTTTTTTGTTCTGGTTACATGGCAACACTGTAGAGTGGAACTTAGGGTCATCAATTAGAGTTCTGGAAGAACTCTACTCAATGCTCCAGTCAGGACTTGATTATGATTTAAAGCACTAGAAATCATACTGAAGTCCTTGCCATTAGGATCGTATTTCCAGTGCTTGAAATCATACTCAAGTCCTGATTTGAGCATTGAGTAGAGTTCTGGAATACGACCCTATGTGTTTGTCGTTTTTAACCGACTTCAAAAAAGGAGCAAGTATGTTCAGGGATGACTTTGTGAACAGAGTTTTCTGATTCTTGAACTAGGGGATGAAATCCGGTTTCGCGCATTTTCCGGTAATAGATTTCTATAAAACTTGGCAAATAGATATAATTCCACGAACTTTTGAGATCTTTTTTTTATAAAAATGTTATAATTGTTTAATTCGTTTTATAATCTCCACCAATGATCTTTATACACAAATCTTCACCGATTACAATAACAGGTACTATAATAACAACCATCGATAACAACTAATAATAATAATAGTAATAATTAGCTATTATTATGTTTATTATTATTCTGGATATCTATTTTAGACTCTGGCTTTGCCCATGGCCTAAAATATTAAATTTCAATTTTTGTTATTAAAATAAAATCATTGATTAAAGACGTAACTAGTCCATAGAATGACAATAATTTAGAATTAGATAACGTTAACATCTAATAAATACCATTATCTACTTAATAACCGAGACCCAATGTCTCGGTTCTTACTAGCATTATAGCTACTTTTAAAAACTTATTTTTTCCTTCATTTTCCTTTCCATTGTTTGTCATAAATAATTTTCACCATTTTACAGTGGCACAAACGTAAACTGCGAAGTGCCAGAAATAAAAAAAACGCCCTTTGTTTCTTCCGTTGTGAACCGATTTTGATGATTCTTTTTTGTTGGAAAAGTAGTGGTCCCATTTAATTTTGAAGAAAATCATCCACCTCTAAGCATAGTTCACGCATGAAGTTTCATTTTTATAAATAGCGCCTAAATTTTATTATAAGGAGCAATTATTTAATGGTTGATTTTGCTATTCTCCAATTCTATTTCTCTCAATATACTTTGAGTAGTGAGAACCGATTTTTATTATCTCCTGTGTCAAGTTCCGTATAGTAGCGAACTAGGGGATGAATCTGGGTTTGCGTACTTTCCGGTAACCGATTTCAATAAAACTTGGCAAATATATGTAATTCCACGTACTTTTGAGGTCGGTTTTTTTAGTACTCTGTACTGAGATTATATAATTTGAGTTAATAAAATACTTGATTAGTATATCTATTAAATAATATACGTTTGACTGCCTAAATGTCTAGCCTGTAGGTATGGAAACCTACTTTTGATATAGTCTCGAAAGTTTTTTCTTGGGACTTTCGATACCGAACCGGGTCAAATTTTTTGCCCACGGAAAACAGTGAGACTGAGAACCCCAGTGCGCACTCGTACTTGGCCAGTTTTCTTTAAAGACGTGTTACAATACGGTATGCGGTGTTCGCGATGTCTTTTTAAAATCATACTTACTTAACAATTCTTTATTATATAATAAATCACCTGAATAACAATTCCATTACGTAACGCGCGAGACTTTTCGGAAGAGCTTACGACATAGTCCAGAAAACCTGAAAAAAAACACATATGGGTAGGTACTGCACAGATCATATATCTACCAATCTTTTTATCTTCTTGCCTTTTCAGGAGCTGGTCGTATCTGAAAGTCTGTTTTACAGATTCAAATTTCGATTGTCACCCATAGGTTTCCAAATTATTCGACTCTTTTCCTTCAAATGCGGTTGCACCGCTTGGACAGCATCAACGCCCTCCATTTCCTTCCGAGGCCTCGGCTGGCGCCCAGTGGGCGCTGAAGAGGCGGTACCACTTTGGGAAACTGTGGTCTAACCTATCAATAATATTTATTTTCACGTTAACTTAGCGTAATATACTACTTACTTGATTTATTGATTAGTTTTAGTGTAATTATTATCACTAAGTTAATTACAGATTTGTTACAATCATCTGATTTTTTGTTTTCCCAATATTTCGGAATGGTTACACGCTCTTAAAATCCATTTTATAATCTTAAAATCTCCATTGCTTTTAGTTTCAAGACATTGGCATTTATTTCTTTAATAATGTAAATGTAAGTATTAAAAGCATGAAAGTAGGGTGACTGCTGGAAAAATGAGAGCTTTGCGGCAATATGTGCGGTATTAGTCTTAAAGACAGATTGCTATACAGTGTAGTAAGAGAGCGTTGTGGTCACAGACCACATAAATACTGGTATGAAAGATGATATACTATGACCAGTAGGGCAAGCACAACAGGGCGCGACTAACGCGAGAGATACTGCTATTCTCGCATACAGATTTCACAGGCTTTATGTCGTTCTCGCGCAAGTTACGTCTCGTCCTGCTAGCCCTACAGAATAGTAAGGGGGATGCTTCCATGGTTTGATCTTGTAGAAACAGTGAGTATTGGTAGATTAACGGTACAAATTTATAGAGCGAATATGGATAGAGATATGGGGATAGGTAGACCTGGGCGTACAAATCTCCATCAAAGGCCGTGTTAAAAGTGCCAATATAAACGGGTGTGTGAGCATTTGCTGATGGGGGTGGAGGGGCAAAAGTTTGTCAGGAGCGTAGCAGGTGGAGGTTCATGCCTGCCTATCCCGGTGCGAGACAAGCGTGGTAATATGTAGGTATGTATTCCTGTACATAATTAAGTCCCTATATATACCCGAGAGATAGGGTTTTCCAGATAGACTATACGGACTCGACTGTAAGACCAGGGTACAGCGGGCATCCGGGCCAAGCCCTCCGCCAGTGATACGCCTTTGCTCCAATTCTGGTGGACCCGGAGTTGGGTATGGACTCGCTGGGGTTTGAGTTAGCTACAGAGAAGGACATGTTTGTCTGCCCCGGTTGGGTGGGGCCGGGGTGTTTGTCTTTATGAGCAGCTAGCGCGTCTGAGTAGCGTTCTAGTTGAGGGCGAGGAGACGCGCGGGACACGTTAGTTGCCCTTTAGGTTGGAACGTATGTCCGGTCATTGTCGCATGACACTCGACTGACATCTCTGGCACTAGCCCGGAGAGCTAGTAAAGGATAAGCTAAATATCCTCCGGTCTCTCCAGCCGCTTAGGTTATTGGGAACTGGAGAGACATCGGCGTCGGGAAGTGAGCGTACCTTAGAGCTCCGGTACCTATCTGGAAAATAGGGAGGGTACTGTAGATGCACCCGGGGCGGCTCACCCGAGGCACTGGCATCTCGAAGAACCGGATGAAGTCAGGTGACAGAAGTCTGTGACAACCCTGTACACTGACTGATCTGGTCAGAACCTGAACTTATAAGGTTCCTGTGCGCGCACAGGTTAAAGTGCCCTTCTCGTATACCCTAAGGGTCGATAGGGGGGGTACTATTATCAAAAGTAATGCAGAATGATATGGAGCTGTATATAATTAAAACAACAGAAAACGCCCATTTTATGACCAAGTTCGGTTGCAGATTTTCTACCTTGGCAAACGTAAGAAGAAGGCGACTCGCCGCCGTGAGAACGGGCTATTATGATCACTACACGTTTCTTCGGCTCCACCGCTTTACCCTTGGAGTGTTGAAGTTGCTCCTCGAAAACTTCCTTTTCTTTTACGCTGAAATCTCCTATTGTTAAGAGATCGACACGCCTTTTTTGCTGGAAAGAGAATTAAGTAATGACAAAAAGCGTGTATAAATAAATAGCATATCGTTTCATGATACCTGCCGTACCAGTGGCGAGGAGTTCATTTACAAGATTCACATGGAATTGCAAAAATGATTATGTTCAATTTAATTTTCGTGGAACGGAATGCAAGTGAGTTTGTATAACTTTGTACAGAGGAGTGCTAATCTTCACACAGATCGATCTTATATCTAGATGGCGCTTATCGATAGCCTGGAAGTAGTTATATAATTATGTAAATGGCCACAGATAAAACAATTTAATCCTCTTAATATGAAATATAAGAATTCAGTTTGTTTCCTTGTAATATTATTCAATATTGAGCCATGAGCTAAAATTATCTCCCGAACTTTTTTAAATATGCGTATCGACGTGATCCGTTTTTTGAGCCTCAGTCAAATTGTGTGGGATCCACCGAGAGCACAGCTTTTTCACACCCAAATATTTGTGTAGTATTAACTGTATTTGACTCATGCATATGTCTAAAGATGCCCGAATCTCATGGTATGTCACTTGCCTGTCTATTTTTATTATATGGCGCACATCGTCGATGTTTTTGTTGTTCACAGCAGTGGACGGGCGACCATCACGAAATTCGTCACTGAGATTCACACGACCGCGTGTGAATTCTGCAAACCAGCTTTATATAGTCGTCTTGCATGGTGCTTGGTGATGAAGCTCCATGCAAGACAACTATATAAAAGCAGTTTGAAGCCGAGTGAAGCTCCACTAAACTGTTAAATTACACTTAAAGTCGTAGAAAAACATACTACGAAAATTTTCACAAGTTAAATAACCATGGATTTAGACAACCAATTTCTAAAATGACGCCACAATGTAAAAACAAGTGACAATCAGATGAATCAAACTGTATTCTACAGCCAAAGAGTTACATTTTCAAATGTTGTAATTACTTTTTAAATGTTGTTTATGTAAGTGGCCAGTTCCGGAAACTTATAGAGCGCCCTATGTAACAATAGCAAAGGAATTGCTAATGTGTGTGAAAGTGCTAATGTTGTTTTTGAAAATAATTATTCCAGTGATTTTCAGTATTTTCTTTGGCTATATTTGTAGTTATATCATAGTTAACAAATCAATACAATTACCATAAACCAATGCTAACCATTTTATATTGTGAGGTTAACAACCATAATCTCCACCATGGGTATGCAAATTGGACATTGCAGGGCTTATTTAGTCTTTTGCACCGCCGACTCTACTGCCCATATGTTATCAGTGAATTTTACTGTACCAATGTAGGAAGAGATTGGCAATAAGAGCTTAGATTTTCATTGCCCTTTTACATTCCCTTTTTTTTATAATACCAAGTAACAGGACGAATAAGTCGTGCGCCTCGTGGTAAGCGACACGCCCATCCATAACAGTTGCAGTGCCATTCAGAGCTTTAAATCGCAAAGATCTTATGGGCATTGCCACTGCGACCGTCACCCTGAGACATAAGTTGACAAGTCCCATGTGCCTGTAATTTCACCAGCACCCTTACCCTTCTAAACCGGAATGAATTAATACTCACATTACTGCTTGCCGGCAGAAATTGGTAAGGTGGCAGTACTTCCCAGTACGCTCTACTTAACTCTACCTAACTCTTTCATAAGGAGTTCGACGACTACTAAATTAATAATAAATAATAATTTAATACTAATAATAAAAAATACAATTCAATACAGTGTTACGACATTAATTCGTATTGATTATTGCACAACCAACGTTCTGTTGAATTCTTCTCCGACACGACTGTCGTAAATATGTATTTAGGAAGAAATCATTTTTAAATCGAATTAGATGGTTATTTATTAAATAAAAATGAATTGTGTACATTGGATTACTCAGATATGTATTGTTAGCCATAGAAATATCTAGTTTTCTATTACTCTCCAAAGAGGAATGAATAAAATTAATTTCCAGGATGAATTTCATTATTATTATTAATTCAATTCCTCCATTAAATACGTACCGTAGTAGTAGCAATAGACTCCCTGGTAGCAAACGCTTGAGCCCGGTTCTCCCAAGCTGTCAAATACTTTTGAAGGCGTGAGTACGAGTACGGGGCCGAGGCTACGAAGTGGTACACATCCTCTTCTCGGTCGAAGGCAAACGCGAAGCTGAAGATTTTGCGCCCACGGTGAATTAATGAGCGATGATAGAAAATCAGACGACGTGGTATTCTTTGCCTTGTGAAAAGGAAATAAAGTTGAATTTGAATGAAGTTATGTTCATTAAAATCGAACTTCTATCCTTGAGCACTTAAAATGACCCAATACGTCCCGCGTTGCGACATAATTGAATCTAGTCTACGCGTAGTTAATTTGGATATTTTTATGTGAATGTTTTCCAATGAATATGGACGTCGTCCAGTTCGAAAACTTGTTTTGTACCGTGTTAAGTCCTTATAAGTACAAATGTACATTTGTACCTCAGTCTTTTTTTACTATTATTAAGTACGAATTGTTTTTTCATTTTTGCAACCGTACTTTGCTTAAATATTTTTTTTGTATACTCATCACATGAGACATAATTTTTTTTTTATTTAAGAAATAGGTGCAAAAAGAAAAACTTAAATCTAGGCTGCTAACGGGGTGTAACAAAAACCAGTTTTGATTTGACCGTACAGCGGCATTCACCATCTAGCTAGGTAAATAAATTAAAAGTTACAAACGAAACAAATAAAAAACAATAACAATAAAGAAGAATACAAACAAAAAAATATATTAAAACTAAATCTAGATATTTAAAATACAAGTAAAATAATAAAGAAAACTAAAAATAAAAATTGTGAGTAGGTATCAATCCCATCTGCTGTTTCTAGATTCACAATGTTCACAGTGCACCAATACGTCACACATTCCAGTCTAGCAGGCTGATTTTAATTCAAATCGAAATGGATCCAATCGGGTAGCCTACCCGAGTCTCGAAATCAGATGGGTTTCCGAACGAGAAAATGAACCTGATTCCTACTATGTCTTTCTAATTTGTGAGTTAAATCAACTATTGTTCCGATTTGAAATGTCAAAAGTTTCCGATCGGCCGGTTGTGAATCGCAATCATCGAGTATATAAGCAGAAATAGAGACGAAATAAGTGCCATATATTCCTGGTAACACATTAGCAATACAGCTCTTATAAATATCTGCTCCCGTTTGCACTGAAATATGGACAGGCCAACTACTGACCTGTGTGTACGTCTGCGTGTATTCCAAAAAATATTCTGTATTTATTGTAATAAAGATAATATGTCTAACAATGCCGTGCTGTTCTATTCGGTGGTGTGGGAAAAACTGCAAAACATCTAATTGCAGAACAAATGGAATCACATTTCATCGGTAATTAAATATAAAATATGTAATTTTGCAATTTAAATCCATTATAGCAAAGCTCAAGTTAACTGATCGATTTGAAGTGAAACAGTTGACGACACCCATTGACGACACCCGTCAATTGTTTCGAACTCGGGCTAGCCAATCGGAGCGCAGTTGTCACAGTAGTGATACGGCATAATAGTTTTCAAACAAACTGAATGACATTTCGTCTCTATTTCTGGTTATATACTCGATGATCGCAATTATGCGCCTCGACTCGGAAGAGACGCAGTTTCCGATCGGAAGAGGCAATCAAAATCAAGCTGCAGTTAAACAAATTTTTGGAGCGTAACACGCGGAAATATTTTGTTTCGTTCTTATTTTCATTTCTTTTTAAATTCCTGTAAGTTACTTAAAAAAATGGGTGATGTTAATGATGATGTAACGCAGCATCGTCTACTGACCACATATTATATACTTTTTGTTTTGTGTATAAAGAAATAAAGTTCAAATAAATATGAGTTTCTAATGCAAAGCACATATCAGGCATAAGGTGCATATCGTACTAATATTGTGGTATAGTGGTTGTGTGCAATGTTGGTGTATGTGCGAAGACGGCTTGACAGCAACGTCCTGACACTCTGACAGTTGACACGACGTGAGCCCGAGCGTGCACCGATGCTAATCGCTGAATTAATTCTCACATAGCTATCATGTATGTATAGTTAAGTTGTACTGTTGTTATAAATATAACGAGATACCTACATTACTAAAATCTTACCATTTTTGTCGTGAAGTGGACCGTACCAGAGGTGTCATATCGGTATCGAGTAACGTGTGTTCCTTTCCCATGTTAACAAAGTTAAAAATAACTCGCTGAAATAAAATAAATTAGTCGTCATACACATATATATTTTTATAAAATCATAGCTCCAACTAAAATTAAATGAGTAGGTAAGTTGTCAACAACGTTATATTTAAGTCGTACACTTGGAATAAGTAAAGCCACGTGTTATTATACGTCAAAAGCTCTTTTATCATATGAAAGCCATAAAAATAACATGAACCACATAAAACTAATTATGTATAATGTCAAATCTTATAACTTTTCTATTGAAGCATGGAAAAGTCATCGACTATTCCGTTTGTGGAATCTTTAAGCCTCTCTCCAAAAAAGTTGTCATTTTGCAGATGTGGCCTTCTTACACCAAGGGTGTGAATTGTTACCAAAGATTTTAGAAACTAAAAATGGAAGTGAATTAATTTTCTACTCCGCGAACTCAGTGAAGGTTAAATCGTGCGAATTAGTTGAGCTTATGTTAGATATTATTTCATGGAGTTCATTTTCCCGCCCTCCCTCCGCATAAAATTAATAAAATAAATAACGCAAGGGCAACTACAGTCACAAACACCACCACTTTAGAAACTATTCCACATTAACAAATAGAACGATAATGGAACTCAATGATATTAATTTTTTTCGGATCAGTCGAATGAACACTACGCCAACTTTATTTTTTGGTTATTTCCTGTTATTTTTGTAAACAGTGATATTTATTTACTAATGTTATGCTCCGACTTTTTGAAAAAAAAAGAAACAAAAAACAAAATTCGAAAAAAATAAAAAAACAATTTTGTGAAAAAAAAACAAAGAAACGAAAAACGAAATAAAAACAGAACGGGTCCAAAAATTAAGATGGCATAGTGTTCATAGGCGGTATCGATTATTGCTTCTTTTTGCAAATCTGTGTGGATAGATGACATTGCCATACCTATTTCTGCTGCAAATCAGTCACAAAGGGAGCCTTTTGTTTACTATTATTTTGTTTATTTTGCATATTAACGTTTTTTTTTTAAATTAAGGATCCTTCCTTGATGTCGCAGGTGTTTATAACATGATATGACAGGACGAACAAGTCGTGCACCTGATGGTAAGCTACACTCCTGTCCATTACAGTTACAGTGCCACTGCGCCCGTCACCCTGAGACATAAGTTGAAAACTCCCATGTGCCTGTAATTTTACCAGCTCCCTTACCCTTCAAAACCGGAACACAGTAATGCTGACATTACTGCTTGGCGGCAGAAATAAGTAAGGTGGCAGTACTGCCTTGGACGAACTCTTTCACAAGGAGCTTTCACTTACACTTTCTTCTACCAGGTGATTTGTCTGACTGTTTGCCGATTTATGTACCATTCTATTTGGCAAGTATTTTTTGCTTACTTCTATTTAAAAAGAAACCAGTTTTTTTCCTGCGCTGACTTACCTGATCCTGTTTAACATTTTCAACAGTGAAATTAAACCAAAATCTTGACCGTGGTCTACACGTATCTGGTCTGATGAAGAGATCATATTCTAATTCAGTGATGTGATCAGCTCTACCCAGGTTCCCGCACTCAAAGGCCGCGTCGAAACAGAGCTGGCCCCGTTTGGCTTTTCCACTGTGGCCTGGAGGCCGCACTATCAGACGGTTCAAGTTTCCAAAGCCTCCTTCTCCATCGCTCTCTTCACTATCTAATGATAATATGAAGAATTTGAAAAATATAATTTAATTCATATAATTTTGCTTTTAATATTTGAGGCTACTAGCGCAAAAGTGGAGGAACCCACGTTTAATTATTTTTTCGTAGAATATTATTTTAAATTATACTAAAACATATAATTATTTCATATTTGCATGCTATTTTCATGTATAAAAAATTTATAATTAAATATTTTTCATACAAGAAAATGGCATCCGAATACAAATTAATAATGTACTTGTGGCATAGTTATAATTTATAATGCTATTGTCGAAAAAATTTGAATGTGGGTTGCCCACTTTTGCGTTGATAGCCTCATTTATGAATGCTGAGTCGTTTACACGAGTTAAAATAATAATTTTCTGAATTATAAAAACATCCTGAACCAAATTAGTCTAGGCAGACGTACCCACCATCAAGGTCACGATTGTAAATATTAGTATGTTCAAGATGGTCCGTATAAGCTGCCATATCACGCTAGTTCTCAAGCAAGCACTGAGTGAACCTAGGAAACTTGGGTTGCCTAGGTATACGTACTTCTATTAAACAACTACGTTATAGTATAATAAAGACAGCCTTTCAATTAGCGAAAAAACGATTGTTATAAACAATTTCGTATTTAAATGAAAGATCACGTATAAAAAAATAACATTCTTTATTATATTTACCATCAAACCGCTAATATTATGAAGAATAAACGTTTGTGATCTCCAAATCTCCTAAACCTATTTTGGAATTTGTTTCAGTGCGTTGTATCATAATCGTACAGGCTACGTTATTGTACGGGCGACTGATGTAACTGCTATTTCGATCTATGTACGGACGACTGCTACGAAATTTATACACGTTCACGTTATTTGATGTCAATAGGAAATATTCATTGAAATCACAAAATATTTGCTAATAATCCATATTGGAAAATATTAAACAGGTACCTAATATTATTATTATTATTATTTTATAATACTAACTGACGGGACGAACTAGTCGTGTGCCTGATGGTAAACAATACGCCTGTCCCTAACAATTGCAGTGCCACTCAGAGCTTAGAATCACAAAGATCAGAGGGGCATTGCCACTGCGCCCGACACCCTGAGACAAAAATTGACAAGTCTCATGTGCCTATAATTCACCAGCACCCTTACCCTTCGAAATCGAAACGCAGTGATGTTCACGTACAGTACTGCGGCAGTACTTCCCTGGATGATCTCTTTCTGAGATTATTTTGCTGTAATTGTTCAAACTAGCTGTATACAGACACGCACTGTATGCAGACGATTGCACGTATTAAAAAAAAGTAAGGTCGACCAAGACACCTGACTAGCTACAAAGTTGTATTACTATCATTTTTTACTCTACACCTACGTGCTACAGTTTTCTAAGATTGATGTGGTGTGCCTGAGTGTAAGGAAAACCATTCGATGGGACACGCCATCGGTGTTATTTGAAAGCCAATTGAAATGTTAACAAGTTACGCTGTGTTCTATTTAGGACATAGATAATTACTATTGGTGAAATTGTTAGGCGATTTTACAGCTTATTGGTAGCACGCGACTTATAGTTCCCGAGTTGCGAGTGTTGGTATAGGTTTGCATTTCTCATTTGCTGATCACATCACGAGTATTATTTACCATTGAAATCAAATTTAGGAAATCTTGCATGACTTAGGTGTCTTATATAATTCAAAAGTAACGGGACGAACAAGTCGTGCGCCTGGTGGTAAGTGACACGCCTGTCCATAGCAGTTGCCTACCATTCAGAGTTTTAAATTAACTGCCTTGAGATTTAAACTAACGGCCAATTCTGTGGCCAAACAGTTACAATGCTGGGTTGCGACGCAGAAGTCCCGAGTTCGATTTCCGGGCCGGGAGAACTATTTGTATAGCCTACATTTATTTCTCGCGTCTGTTTGGGTGTAATTTATGTTAATCTATAAGAGTGTTGTGCTTCTCTAGTGCGGGGCCCCGCCCGTCACCCTGAGACGTGTATGCGTTGACAAGTGTTATTACCTGTAATTTCACCAGCATACTTACCTTTCAAAATTCGAACACTGTAATGTTCACTGTTTGGCGGCAGAAATAGATTAGGTGGCAGTACTTCCCTGGACGAACTCTTTCACAAGGAGCTTAATATAATAACACAAACGTGTAGTACAATACATTGTCTCATCGAAATCCCAATTGTTACCACTACGTTATAAGTATAGTTGAGAAATGTAGTTCTCTTGGGCCACCGTGGACATTATAAAATGTGTTGTAAATGTCCTGACATAGCTGGCAGTTTTTGTATCTACACTATAATATAATACTAACGTAATGATGTTACTACGATAACATCTCTGTATAAGGACAACGTAAATGTAGTTCTAGGAACACCGCCGTGACACCATTTTGTAATGATATACAAATTCGAAAAGTAATAATTGAAAATCGGCGCTAGGTAATAAAATAAAAACAATTGTTCAGTTGCAATTTAACCCATACTGTACTGAGTCACGAAATCCCTACATTTTAAATTTAAATATGTTAGTATTTACGTTCACGTGGCGCAAATCATATGTCAGTTCGTCATGAGATTGTGGTAAAGCAGGTGGTGCATTTTAAATAAATTGGTTTTTTTTTTAAACAATACATTGTAATCGTGTTACATGTCAATTGTATATAAATTAAATATTTAATATAGAGTTTAAATTCCACAACCTTCACAAAAAAAACAGCTAATATAATAATAATAAAAAGTATTATAACATTGACATAGAATTGCGGACCCCAGCCCTTCACAATATCCCTACCATACCATACCACCATTATAATTAAAACACTATATAATTTAATTTAATTCCTGAACTCGAGCCGTTTCATAATTAATTTTTCATTTTATAATTTTGTTTAATGTTATACTTTATTAAAATATCTATATAAATATATTTTGACTGCCTAAGCCTATAAGTATGGAAACCTACTTATGAGACAGTCTCGAAAGTCTCGTTTTTTCCGATATATTCCAAACCGCACCGAGTGTCAATTTTTTTTTCTCCGGACAGAAATGTAGCGAGACTTCTTTCTTTTATTTTTATTTTAATATCCTGTGATTTGAAGAACAAGTCGTGCGTCTGATGGTAAGCTACACGCCTGTCCATACCAATTGCAGTGCCATTCAGAGCTTTAAATCTCAAGATCTGAGGGGACTGTCACTGCGCCTGTCACCCTGAGACTTAAGTTGACAAGTCACATGTGCCTGTAATTTCACTAGCTGAAAGCTCTCGTACAGTCGATGCATTAATAAACCTGACCGCCCCCCCTAGCCGATCTTCTGGTTCTGAGAGCCTTCTTACGCATTCAACAGAAAAATGTCAAGGAAGCTTTTTTTTGAGGTAGTCTTGTAAGTAAAGTGCGTAGGCATTATTATTTAATTAGTGTTTAACTTTGAACTTAATAAATCGTATCTAATATCGTTGACTTCTACTTTAGTTTTAACTTGACGTCTTTGTAAAAGGTCGACTTTTTCCAATTTTTCTCTAAGAAGTATAAAATGACATCTCTTATTAATAATTTATTCGATTTTAGATATTAGTAGCAGTTAGAGGGGGCCGACAAATTTACGGCCGGTGGACAAACAAAAAGCACTTCAACAATTTGCTTTTTTAAATAAGCACGTAAACACGCTTATAATTTTAAGCTGCAAGTGTTGCTTACACCAACATTAGTTTTTATAGAGAACTATAGTGAGTTTCAAAAAAAAACGTCTTATTTTTGCTAAATAAAGACGCTACTCAAACGCTCTATTGCCTCCTGATTGGTTAAATTGGCCTGAAAGACTTGCAACCTTTATAAAAATATGATTGGTTGAAATATAAACGGTACTTAAATTGGCTGCCTCTATTACTTCTTTGATTTCTTGTTTCGTAGCGTTTGTATGGCTTTCCATTGAGTTTGTTGTCATGGATTGTTAACAAAATACACGTTAAATATTGGTTGTGTTTCGTTATTTTATTTACTAGTAGAAAAGTATTGCATTCAATCATTACATAATTAGGTCTTAAAATCCCGTACATATACTTAGTAACCAAATACGGTGCTCGACTTTAAGAACCCTTATTATGCAACAATTGCATAAAATAGATACTATTACACAGTTTTATTTCAGTAATATCTTTTTGGTTAATATAAATAGATTATCTACAGACTACTACTGAATATGTTGTGTATCACCACTAAGGGTCGTCATAATGCAAACTGTATCAACAGTTTGCATTATGACGACCCTTAGTGGTTTAAAATGCGAGTACAAACGGTGTACATTGTGATTTATATGGCAAATAAAAATGAAAGGTATAATATATCCACCTAATTATTGTACTATTACACACCTAAAAATACATACATACAGTTGTAATAGTGTCTGTATCTATGTATCTACGTATATATAAATAACCAAATAATAATGTACGAGGTCGACTTAAAGCTACCAACGTGCATTAAAACATTATTGCTATTGCATCAATTTCTTTAAATAACTTTGTAAAAGTATAGTTGCATCTCTTACCAGACATTTTTCAGTCCTTTTCAAAACATCCTGGGTACAAAGCACATATTTCGATTCTTCACTTAATAGAGTGTACTTAAAATCTGATTTTTCTTAACTAAGGCATTTCCTTTGTCAGGATAATGCCGCATAGTTGCCAAGAGACGTTACGATGCTATTACTGCAATAATAACAAAATAGTTATTATTTTCTCTGCGCAACATCGGTAGTTACGGTTGCTAGGTAACCAAGACGCCACTGCTGTCTATCGGGTATGTTTTGCCAAGAACCTCCTTCACTATAAGCGTAAAGCGCTGGACACGCCACGAACAAAGCTGGCTAACTTAGCTTAACTCACATTGTTCCACGCAACCAACTATGTTAGCTAAACTAACTTAAAAGATTAGAGTAACAGAGAGAGATGGCGAGATGTCGTGAGACAAGCCACATCAGCCGTTAACAAATGTACTCCGTGATGACCAGGACCACTCTGTCAAGAGTGATACGAAAGAGAAGAAGAAACTAAATTAGCTAGCTTAGCGCACATAGTTGGATGCAAAGCTAAGATAAGGAAATATATAGACAGTAGTGATTATATGGTTACGTGTGGAGGTGGAGGGTTGCAGAAGGGAGACATATTTTACATAGGCAGCGGGATTGTTGGTTTAGTTTAGTTAGCTCGGTTTGTTCGCGGTGTGAACCGAAGTATGAAAACATGCCCCGGCTATGTGGGTTAAGCTACATTAGCTTAGCTTCGTTCGTGGTGTGGGCTACGCTTGAGGTTGTACGCGCCGCGCAAACGTTGCCTACGTGGCTTATCTCGGCTACAAGCAACCGGTAACTAGAGGTGAATGATTATTCTATTATTATAAATAATTATTATATAATTATTCAAGTGCCTCCGTGGCCGAACGGTTACCATGCCGGACTGCCACGCAGAGGTCCCAGGTTCGATTCCCGGGCCGGGAGAAATATTTGTATGGCCTACATCTTAGAATAATAACGCATAGAAACCTAGCCCGCACACGCTAAGTGAGGCAAGTTAGAGGGTTCCAAACGCGCTCCCAGGAGCGCGCGGGCTGTTAGTGCTCAAGGTCATATTGCACCGCGAACAGCTCCAAAATTTTTTGCTAAAAATGACGAAATGTGCGGTAAATGGGTGTAAAAATACAACAGACAAACATAAAATAGACACTAACATCGCATTCCACAAGTAAGTAATGCGTTTCAACTCATATTTTTATGTAAATATTCACTAAAACAGAAAAATAATTTCGCGGCAACAAAATACGAAAGTGTTGCAAAGTAACGAATTTTTTTTCTCCCCATTTTGCTATTCTGTTTCAAAATAATTATATTACGTAAATTTTAGTGGTGCCTGTAATTTCGATTTATTTGCGCATCTTGAACTAATATTTACTTGAATAAACATTAAATGTTTTCGTTGTAAGTGATTGGGACACTTAATTATTTTATAATACTTTTAACGGCTCTGCGTTCATGCTTTATTGAATAATTATTTATTTTAATTTTATTTTAATTGGAGCACATATTGCAACAAATTTACAGTATATATTTGTTTCTACTATAGTGTTGGCGCCACCAGTACAACTTTGATAGCTTATTATATGTCTTTCTTTTCGTAACTCAAGCGAAATATTTTATGTTGAAATATTTTATTTTCTTAAAAGGGGAGCATTCTTAAGCGATTTTTTAATCTATTTTAACATTTATTTTCTTTAAAGTTTGCTTATGGCATTTTCGGTTTTAGGTTTCGAATAGGTATGGCACTTATTTCTAAATTCAAGATGGCGGGCGCGATTTTTCGAATAATGGCAAGTTGGGTATCGTTTTCGAGATGTTTGGGAATGTTCAATACAAAATGGCACTCATTTCTAAATCCAAGATGGCAAACACGACAGTTCAAACAAAAGCAATATTCGTAATGAGCACCCCCAAATACCTCGAAAAGATACCCAACTTGCCATTATTTGAAAAATCGCGCCCGCCATCTTGGATTTACAAATAGTGCCATATTCACATTGAGCATCCCCAAATACCTCGAAAATGATACCCATATAGCATTTTTTTGAAAAAATTGTGCCCGCCATCTTGGATTTAGAAATGAGTGCCATATTCGTAATGAGCACCCCCAAGTACCTCGAAAATGATACCCATATTGCATTTATTTGAAAACTCGTGTCCGCCATCTTGGATTTAGAAATGAGTGCCATATTCGTAATGAGCATCCCCAAATACCTTGAAAAGGATACCCATATAGCATATTTTGAAAAATCGTGTCCGCCATCTTGGATTTACAAATAAGTGCTATATTCGTTTTTCATCGACAAAACCGAGCATATCTGTAGGCACCTGATCGACATTGTCGATCGACAGTAACGATCGACAAAATCGAGCACATCTGTAGGCACCTGATCGACAATGTCGGGCAAATCTGTAGGCACCTTTAACTTAATGATGAGTTAAGCAAGATACAATTTCCCCACTTTTGAGGGAAATGTGATTCCATGGCATCATTATTTGTATATTTGTGTGCGTGCCGACGAGCGTAGTTACAAGTTGCTTACGCCTACATGAATTTAGTTTTTGCCTCACTTGTGACAGTTCGTTTGATATGAAACTATCATTCTATGCGTTATTATTCTAAGGCCTACATTTATTTCTCTCGTGAGTTTGGGTGTATTTTTGTGGTTGTCTATCCGTGTGTCCATGGCACTCGTGACACAAGGTTTTCCTAGTGCGGGGCTACGTTGAGTGTGCGTTAAAAAAAAAATTCTATTTTCGTACAATTAATATGAAATCGATCACTACATGTGCTGACACAGACACTACTGTTTCCAGTGGCTTCCACTGAACAACCGATGACCGGTCAAAAAGTGTCCAATGAAACAATTAAAAACTGATTCAAACATGACACAATGTTTGTACTAATACAAATGCGAGAATAGAACACCGGTGTAACAAATATGTAAAGTTTTTGAAAAAAAAAAAAATTAAAATGAGGTAATTTTCATCCGGAGAAATAAAAATTAATATTTTTATATTTGAAAAATATTGGTCAACCAACTTAGTCGTTCTATGTAACCATAAATGATACACAATTTAAACTAATCGGCAACGACAAAGGTTCATTCGTTACGAATTCATTTGATTTTTTCCGTTTTTATTTTTTCACTTCAATTATCCACCGTATTAGTATTCTAAAATTATCATGAACTAATTCCGTGGATTATTTTAATTATCAGCCAAATATCCGGATTTTCGACGTCAGGGTTGTCACTTAATAAAAACATGTTTTTGAGTAATTATTTTACGGAAAACACAAAAGTAAAACAACGCAAATTAAGAACATGGTATTTATTCAATAAATATAATCATCATAATACTTATTTGGTGTTGCGCACGCGCATCACTGACAAAGCAACAACAATATTTACCTGAACATACGTCCATACAGTCGCTACCATTATTACTTCTATGTAAAAATATTACAGTAGTAACAATTTTTTTAGCTAAAGAAACCAAATGAACAATTTTATTTAAGCCTAAATACATAAAATTTTTTATAAGCTCGTAAGAGCTTATAAATTATTGAGTAATCAAAGTTTACGAAAATTTAATTAAAACCTTTATTTCCCTTTAATATGAATCATAGATAAAAAACATATGTCTGTGGTTACTACTATATAATTTTTACATAAAAGCGTTATCAATGCCTAGTGTAGTACCCAGATACATAAATATATTTAAAGCCTTATTTTGTATCTCTTTGATTATTAAATCAATCTATGAATCTAGTGAATAAATCGATTTTCTTTTCAAAATCCGACAGCTGTAATGTGGTTCTATTCTATTATATACGATGACCTTTATAATTATATCATTTACAAAAGTCTTCACTAGTTGTCCATAATCGATGTCGATAGTTTTAAATAGATTTTTATCAATAGAGTTACAAAATAGGACCCAGTTATCAAAACGACTACTACTTGTAGTAAAATAAACACTGTTCCGTTTACGCATTTACATACAGTCACCTATAAACACTGTAAAACATGATATAGCTTATAAAAAATACAACAAAGATTGATATAAATATATAAATTTTTTGAATGAGTTCATGTGAAAAATAAATGAAAATCCGACGAAATGAAACGAAGAGTGTGGCTGCCCGGCTGCTATGAAAATATCGTTAATACATTTTCTGATAGATAGATGATATAAATGAATGATGACTGTGAGAAACTGCGTCATTTGCCGTTTATTTTTATTTTTTGTTATTATTCTAATGTAAGTGTGCATTTGGCCTCCATCTCACCTGATGGAAAGTGACGATGAGGTCGACGATGGACCATGCACACCTAAATAATGCCTATTCACTCTCGCCTTTAAAAGGTCCAAGTTATAACGTTATAACCATGAAGTAAAAATTAAGAAATATATATCTTAACACATGGCATTACGGGAAAAGTTAATTCTGTGGAATAAAATATAATACGCTTTTAAAGCAAATCAATTATATTCATGCTTATTTGTTTCATAAAAATCACTAATTACCCATATTTTTATACTTAATACAATCTCAATTCCATTTAGGCTTCGCACAGCATGGCGCTCTAGTGCCACATAGTACGAGTAGCTGCTACAAACCCAACAAATAGTGCAAACGACCCAGTCAAAACGAGTGCGAGCGAGAGCGAGGAGTTATTTAGACAGTGTCGCGCTTTATAGCGTTACGTGGCACTAAGTAGCTCTGTGTAGCTCCAACGTTGCACAAAACCATTGGTTCAATAACAAAAATAAATACTAAAACAAAAATAAAGTTTAAAATACTTTAAGGGTTTCATATAAATTGCAAAATAATCAAGCAAAACCTTCTTTACCGTATTATTAACATTAATAAAAGGGTAGACAAGCTGTACTTTATTATTCTGTAAGACCCTCTATAATGTGTGCTCTCAATAAATAGTACTTAGAGTAAACTGTACATTATACGAAACACTTGTACGACAAGCTTGGAAGGCGACACATTTATAAGGAAACATCGACTGATATTCGTAAAATTCACGATCTAGGCAAAGGTACAAAAATTACATCTAATCTAGTACGATCCAAATGGGTACACAATCCTTCGTTACAGTGGACCAATGAAAATGTTTCTTTCAATTAGTGTTAGTTGCATTTAACTGTCTCCGTGGCCGAACGGTTACCATACCGGACTGCCACGCAGAGGTCCCCGGGTTCGATTCCCGGGCCGGGAGAAATATTTGTATGGCCTACATTTATTTCTCTCGTGAGTTTGGGTGTAATTTGTGGTTGTCTATGTGTGTGTCCATGGCACCCGCGACACAGGGTTTCCCTAGTGTGGAGCTATGTTGAGTGTGTGCGTTATTATTATTATTATTATTATTATAGTTGCAATTTCAAATACTGCTACTAAAAAAACAGTATTCACATTTTATTTGCTTCTTAAAATGATTGTTTCATATTTTTATCTTCAAAAATGCAAACACTTTCATTATTCCACTTTTTAATTAAGTTTTATAATAAAATTATTGTACTACTTATTACACGGTAACAAACTGACTAGTGGCCTTTTATTAACAGTCAACTTCTCTATACAATTCTTAACTCTACCTATAGACTATTTTATGCTGTTGTGGACATTTTGAGAATTATTAATGTCGTTTATTGAAAACTAAATCAAATTTGTTTTGTTGAAAGAACTAAAACCAGTAATCACATTTAGAGATTCATACAACTTAATAATAATAAAAAAATACATTACCATTAACGTGTATATTACAAGTTTTGCAATAAATAGTCAATGATTTCAAACGACTTTTTTTTTTCAAAATATCTCTATGTCACATCGGGTTGACTAGGTAATCATCACTAACTTAACTGCAAGGATTAAGTTACATTTCGGACCCTCGATATAATACGGCCACATTTTCAAAATGCCTTCGAAGAAGAGAGATGTTTAAAGATTCCTCGAACAAAATTAGTCGATAACTTTTCTATGCGAGAGTTATAAAATTTGGCATACGTAATTTGTTTCATGTAATTCGTAATGTATTTATGACTTGTGTTAACAGTACATTATGTATTAAAAACAGTAAATAAGGAATTACGAACGAGACTCTATTAGAAGAGAGGGCTTAGGGAAGGTAACCTATCACAAACTCGATTTTTTTTTCTAAAATAACGTTTGTTCGAATTTTCATTACACCGAAACCCGAATTATAACGAAACCGTTGTTCATTCAGGATATGTTGGATGTTTATCGCAAAGATACGATTAAGTTCGGTTAAGGTAGGTTAAGAGGTTAAGTTAGGTTTGAAAGAAAAAATCATTTTCCTGTCAAAATTACTTTCGAGGTTATGAAAATTAGAGCAGAAGTTATTTCTGGAAAATGTCATTTCGGACTAGTGATAGGTAACCCTTTCCGAGTCGTTATTCCCGTACCGCCTGTGCAACGTACAATGTTTTTCAGCACACTTGCACTTAAATAGTATGATTGCATGCAGGCTAACTTGACTATAAAGCCTCAAATTAAAACGCTCGGGCTTATTTTCTTCTCATTACCGACCATGGCTGTAATGAGAAGAAAAAAGCTCAAGGGTTTTATTTGGGGTATTATAGTCAAGTTAGCCTGCATGCAATCATACTATTTACATGCAAGTGTGATGAAAAAGCACTTTTGATCACATGTGGCTATATTATACCAAGGATTTTGTGTATTAGCATGCTTTAGCAGTGCCTTAGTATTACATAGTACATGTTAATAATCCATGAGATGATGTCTAGGTATGGAACCGTACCAGGAATGTAAAACACATTGTTGACCTTACTGAAGCATGCTAACAGAAGTAACAATAACCATTTTCAGGTGTCTACAAACATTGGGATCACAAACGGGTCCATATTATATATTATGAGTAAGTACATGGATCACCAATAACAAAAGTTTTTAAACCAGAAATGTATTAGAAATCTCTTTTTACACGTCAATTTGAAAGTTCCACCTCACACGTACCACTGATGTTACGTTTGCGACCAAATGCTTCATCTCCCCCTAGGTTACCATTTATTCCGCATCAGACAATAGACTGTTCTTGGCGTCAAACATAAACATCACTATAGTTCCCGCCAGGCGGACTCCCCAATCATGCCTGAGTGTCTCCATCCGTATAGTGAGAGGGCCCCTCGTTAGAGCAAACCGAGTCCTCAGGGGTTCTGGAAGCATCATATACTTCACTCGCTTCGACAGCACTAGCGCTGCCGCCGGCTTTGCCTTTCCCGCCTCGTCTTGCTTGTAAAGCCTGTTAATATTTTTGTAGAGTTAGTTCTATTATAATTTTAGAGTGACTGAAACTTGTTGATTTTATTTAATGTTTTAAAAGTAAGAAGACTAAAACATTGAATACATTTTAATCAATAATTTTGACTCTTGTAATGTGATGAGAGTTTGAATAATAAAGATTTTTAAGACCAATCAACAAGTTTCAATTTTGTTTCGTATTTCTAACTACAAATGAACTAGCGTAGCCAGGGTTCAAGCTGATATTATCACATCGGGGACTTAGGAATTTTAAAAAGAAAAACCGGATCTGAATATGAGTATAGAATTTGGTAGTGCCTTATAATTAGTAACTAGTAAAAATTTTGAAAATGAAGTCCCCTTTAAGAACCGCTTTAGCACAGGACAGAGAAAGCAGTCAACCGAACATTCCAGACAGATAAGTGATGTTGGCAGTGTCGCGGGCGGTGCAAGGTGCTGCCGCTGGTGGCTGCTGGTCACTCCACTACGTGTCGGGGTCAACTTAGGTAAAGGTCGAGGGTCAGGCCGCCGGGGGCTAACATCCATAGGGGTCATGCGGGTGCTCCACAGGAGTGCATGCGATTAATTCCACGTCTCCTTACCTTGTCGCGACTGCCCTTTTTCTAAAGTCGGAGTGGGATGGAAGATGAAACATTAATTAATGAGAATGGATATAACAGTGACATAAATGGGCTACATTTACCTATAGGTCCACGATACACTTTTTGGTGACATAATCGTTTGTATTGGCTCATACAATGATCCAGTAAATACATGTTATTTATCTAGAAATAGGTTAAAACACCGTCCAGTAATATCAACAGCTCGCATAGTCGCGTGCAATGTATATTAGACAACATCACGTACGTTGGTCTGATCCCAAAGTAAGTAGTTAAAGCACTTGTGTTATGGAAATCGGAAACTACTACTGTACCACAAACACCCAGACCCGAAACAATATAGATAAGTTAGTTTTCTACACTGAACCGGCTGGGGATCGAACCCGGGACCTCAGAGATGGGGACACTATGAAAACCGGTGTGAAATCCACTCGACCACGGAGGCCGTCAAATGTAATGAGGCAATAAAATCTAAACGTTCACACATTTTCGAATATATGTAAATATTGTGTTCAAAACTATGTAATCATGACACCGTTTTAAAAAATGACATACTTATATCTCGGAGAAAAGTAAACAAATTGCAATCAACAAAAAAATATACACGGTCTTTTTTATGCAGGGTTATTTTTTAAATACTAACAATCCCACAGGGCAATGTTACTAACATCATAAATAACAACTTTTGTTTCATGACATATAATAATTCATCAGATTGTACTTTCATATAAAAATGAATAGATTTAAATAGATCGCTCTAAGCGGTAATAAAATAACTATGCAGCATGGGGTGGACGTCACGGAGGACGCTTGCACGTTTCAATTTATTCTACCATATACAGATCTAAAAAGTGTTAATACAACAAATACTTAAAGTTTTTTTTGGGAAATTTATTATATTTTGTAAAAAATCATGGACCAAGTTGTTGTTTATGATGTTAATAATTTAGTCGTGCGAGTTTGTTTTTATTTTAAAAATAACCCTATATGCGTATAATTTTCGTAAATATTTATTTATACAATGTATTTTTATTAAAATGTATGTATTAGGATTGTGATTTTAACATAATTATGTAACCACTTTTAAAACTACGGAATTTGTTAAATTTTAGTTAGAATTGTATCGTTTTCAAATATATATTTTATTGCGATATATTGTACATAAGCTGCAAAGTTTTTGTGCGTATTTTGTTAGTTCAGAGCTACCTCATAAATTTTTTGTTGATAATCATGATGTTAAGATACTTATTTTCGAACTATGTAACACGAGTATTTACATATATTCGTAAATATGTGACCGTTTACATTTCATTGCATGCGATTGTATGTCGATTAAGCATGACTAGTTACTATAGATGAAGATACGTACTAAAGTACTGGTTATCTATTGGCGATTCCAATCCTGCTCAGGATGTAAACGAACAAAAAATTTATACAAATTTAATGATACTACCATAGTATAATAAGACAAATATTGTAACTCCATACAAATAGCAGCGAGACTTGTATAAGTCTGTATTTTTTGTAGATGGAGTAAAATGACAGTTCATAGCGCAAAAGTGTTGCCCGCTTGCAAGCAGTTAGTGATTGTGGTCGATAAAATATTCTATCGATTGAATGTTGGTCACGCATAAGCAATAAATAGCCGAGCTTGCTTCATTTGCATCATTAACGGCCCATTATTCGTCCAACTGCTTGGCACAGGTTCATTTGAATTGTACCTAATTTTTTGTAAGTTCATACATACCCTGCATTTAGAACTATGTCTCTATGTCTATTAAAAATACGAAGAGGTGTCATATTTAAAAATTTTTCATTTTTAATTAAATATAGATGATGAAATCCACCTTCTCTTATTACAATGTATATTTGATTTCGATTCTAGAAGGCCGACTGTCAAAATAAGAACAAAAGCAAAGCAAGAGCGCAATTGATAATCATTAGAACGTCGTAACATTCTGAATTCAGACTTTATGGCAAAATTTAACTTCTATCACAATCCATCGTTAAAACTGTCGACGACGACAAAATGACTGTTTAAAATTTTATAATCGTTCGATCCGGCTGGACAAAACAATAATGACGTGTAGGCATTGACGCACCGACCAGGCGGGATTTGGACTATTTGTCTTATTACCCCGTGAAAATGATCGAATTACTGGACCAATGTTATGCCTGGACAACTAAAAAGGTAGTACTAGCAGGTACAAGTACAACTCAAGTAAAAGAGAGACAAACTAAGGAATAAAGTAAAACTAAACAAGCGAAAACATGTGTGTTACATAAAACAACACGAAAAAAGGATCAACATTATTTTAACTTAACAATTCGTGTAACTCTGCAAAGAAAAAGAAACCTGCCTAAAAAGTTAACAAAATGTAACGCATTAACTTTTAGAAGAATCAAATCTTAACCAACATATTTTTTTTCTAACAATATATATACCTTTTTTGAAAAAGACTGCTCGTTAATGCGATATGATTCAAAAACTTTGCTGATAGGACAGAAACATACAAAACTTTTACGATTTCATAGAACTTGACCTATGTGATAAAATGTCATTCAATACCTATGTACAAACCCAAAAGATTTAAACTCGTTTGGCCTATTCTGCAGAATCGGAAGCGTTGATAGTCATTTTCGTTTCAGACTTTTTATATGTTCATGTACCTGCAGAGAAAATCGTCTATGCGGCGGCTTGCGTCCTCCTCTACGCTTGCTTATATGCGGATTGTCTCTTCGCAAAGTCTTGTTCCTCAAGATCTCCAGCTGGATGTAAAGCCTCTTCAATTCAGCTCTAACCTCCTCCTGTGTAGGTTCTTCCTCGCCTTCTGCACCGAAACCTTCAGCTGGACCTCTACGAGACACCTGGGTGGTGAATAGTTAGGTTTCGGTATGAGCGGAAAAATATCCTAAGATCTTTATAAACAGACACTGAATATCTCTTCAATATTTTGGTGAGAAACTAAATAAAACGACACTCTATGTATGAATGTACGCAGGACTAACCTCTTGAGCTAACGATCGCGCTCTATACCCGTGCCAGAGTCTTGGCGCGAGCACGCAAGCAAGCGCTGCGCCAGAAGAGAGATGCGCACGCGCCGTGGCGGCCAGTGGTGAGCGTTCTGGCGCCGCACCCACCAACGCCGCACAGCGCCACGCCATACCGCATAGGGCCTCGCAGCTGAGCGCTGCAGTTAGCCATCCACGTTCCTGAAAACAATACGTAGGTATATCGCAGATAATTCCGTGTCAAGCGCACATCTACTTATACTATTAATAATCTTTAAGATTTACCTCTATTTATTATATTGCACCTCTATTTATAATTTTTAGGAAGATTAACAGATATGTGGCAAAAAATTATGATATTTCGACAGCTTCTTAGAAGATGCCAGAATAAATGTGATCATGATCAAAGTCTGACCTGGAACGGCACGTTGGCATTTCTGGCAGCGTACGCAATCCGCATGCCTGCAGCGAGCAGCAGCAGCTCCGCGGCAGCCGTGACATGGTGCCACGCGGCACGCGCGCAGCTGCCCGTGCCTGCACCCCCCTCCCCACCCTCCCCCGCATCACATGCTGCCGTAGCTGTAAATGCTGCTAGATAACACGCCGCGCCAAGCACCATTGCGCCTACCACTCGCAACACCTGAATAAATAATAACATTACATAATAGTAACGTTACAGTAACTGTCAACACAAATTACCACCTTTTGAAAAGAGAACATTGTTCAGTCGCATTAAAGGTCTCATTACGATAAATACCAATATGCCTAATTATGATAATGTGAATCCATAGATTTAGTGTATGTGAAACTATGAAGATTTTCGGAGATTGATTTAATTATGCTTTCTTTTCTGACGCGTTAAACCCGAATCCTCGTCAGTTCATAACTTCACCTTCCAAATACATGTTATAATATTTCTACATAGTACACAATACATAGTACACAAATATAATTTGACCTACATAAATGATTTTCATGTCAATATATAGAAAGAAAAATGTATGGCGTAACAAAATCATTATCTGCATAAATTTAGAAATTGCAGTTATATCTAAGCACACAACGTCATAAAACCAACCGTAGCTAAAACTGTTACGTCCTCTATTTTCCGTAGCTACAGAAAAAATAAACGTTGCGCTTTTAAAGGTAAATATTGGTACCTCTGAGTCCCTGGGCGTCCACCGATGGGCCTTTCTGGTGCGGAATTCAGCTAAGAGAACCCAGAGCCGTAGCACCACGGAGCCATAGCACGCTACGAATCCTAGCTCGCGGAGCCACGCCCCCGCGATGCAACGCCAGCGCGATGACGATATGTATTGGGACGCCGCCTATTTTGAAGCGACAATTAAATATCTTGATAATTTGGGTTTTTATATTAGTCTTGCTAGTCCTCCAATTTTGTACGCTTGTTGTTTACACAATACAGTCTAAATTACAATACAGTCTTTCTGCTGCATATAAACGATAAGTTGATTCAGTTGTGGACCGGTACTTGACCAATGCAAGGGTCAGTGGAGAAGAAATCCAGTCTTGTCGAGAGTCGATGGTTAGTCGTTTGAATTTGACACTTAAGGCAGTCTCCGATTGGGGCGTTGCCAATCTTGTCAAATTTAATGCTACCAAAACACAGGCGTGTCTTTTCTCCACTAAACGGAGTCCCTTTCACCTGACTCCGACTTTTCGTGATATATCCAGACCTATAGCCGACCATCTTCACCTACTTGAGATGGACCTGTCGTCCAATCTGAACTTCGGCGGATACATTGAATCCATGGCCAAAATTGCAGCCAGGAAGCTTGGCATCCTTTCCAAGTTGAGGCGTTACTTCATACCGGGACAATTGCTTCAGCTGTACCAAGCATAAGTCCGGTCGTGAGTGGAGTACTGCTGCCACTTATGGGATTGCTCCGCTAAATACGAACTGGCCACCTTGGATTCAATAGACAAGCGTGCTAAGAGGCTCATAGGTGACTTGGATTTAGTAGAGGCGACGCCTCAGAACCTTGAACACCGCCGTAGAGTTGCCAGCTTATCGTTATTCTACAGGATATATCACGGAGAGTGTGCGATGGAATTGCATAATTTGATTCCGCCTTCCCCTTTCCCAGGTTGTGGATATGTTATGTTGTGGATATTCTTCGGATTCGTACGAAGCGTTTCGCTTCCACATTTGTATGGCGAGCGGCTAGGGAGTGGAATTCCCAGCCTGCAGACTTGTTCCCCGAACGCTATAACTTGGACCTTTTTAAGGCGAGAGTGAATAGACATTATTTGGGTGTGTATGCTACATCCTCAACCTCATCGTCACTTTCCATCAGATAAGTTCCTTTCCATGAGATGGAGGTCAAATGCGTACTTATTTTTATTAAAAAAAATTAATTAATCCAGTATCACGCGGAGTAGTAGTGAGTATAAATAATACTAATATAATATAAAATATACCGAATGGCACGTGATAGTATGATTTCCCTATTTAGAATTATGCTATCCAGAAAACGTAAACATTCAAACGAAAATGTGAATCTGACTTGATTTGATATATAGAAGAAACACGGATGATGTGTGATCAAATGAACCCAAATTCATTTATACCAAATAAAAATACATCATACGGTTACACAATTTACGTAAACACGGAGCTTTCCTGTCGAGCATGTAATATAGACAATCACTCAACCATTTTGATAATCTGCATTCAATCAACAGATTACAAATAAGTTGTTTGCAACTTTCACATAACATTTGTCCAAAATTTATTGCTAAGGAGATGGCTTCGGAGTAGCAGTTGAGTTGTTTGTATTTAACTCCAGCTATAGTGAGCATCATATACAATTATGTAACGTCATAAGGTAATAATCGTAATAATAACGCACACACTCAACATAGACTATATAGAACTCAATATAAAAACAACAGTAGAATCAGAATACATTGTCATGTAAACTGTCATTTGAACTTAAAATAGGAAACCGATATTATAAGTACCAATAACCTTCCAGTGGTATAGAAGAATATAGAATTTTCGTTATTTTATATTACGTAAATGAGTACTTACAGATGCATACATAAGGAGCGCGCCAAGTAGTACCACCTCTAGCACTGTCCACATACCCATTGCAACTGCCTGTGAAAATACACACCTAAATAAGTTTTGCTGACTTTTTTTTATAATTATGACACTCATTTGAAATATTTGAATATTGGCAAAATTAAACTGTAAACGGATCCGAAAAAAAAAAATTTTCTGTGGGACTCACTTTGCATTTTCGTTTCTTAAAAATAATAAGCGCAATGACGAGACACAGTAGACAGCCAGTGAAATTTGCAGCGAGTAGCGCTGCACGGTAGACGTCGGGCAGGCAACGCAGGCCTGCGCTGCCACCGGCGCCGCTTGCGTCACACGCTACACACGCCAGTGGCTCTCCTGCGGCCGCCAAGGTCGCGCCGTGGGACCAGCCTTCACCCGCCGCGCGCCAGTGGCCGGCGCTACAACGGCACCGGTACTAACCACCATAAATCAAACAAATACCATGTCATTCCACGCGACTCTACATTATACAAGTCTTGAAAAAATTTGCAAAATGACGTTTACCTCCAGTCTTTTTTCTCCTGTATCCAAGTTAGTAATAGCTTCACAATCTGTCGATGCTGGGTCGCAGAGCGGAGACCCGCCGAGCCAATCGTACATAGCCTCCTCGCAGGGCAGCGCTGGGATGCGACGAAAAAGCGCGGCGGCGGCGCGCACGGGCCAAGCACCTCGTGCTGCGGCGGTGCCACCCCACCAGCTAAAATCTTCACACGAGTACCATGCACCGGACCAAACTACTGTGCTGACGTTCCAAGCGGAAGCTAGTGTACGCCAAAACTGCTGCAGTGACACTGAATTGTTTTGCTGAAAGACAACAAGACGTGGCGGTTGCGCGATGTAGAGCACGCCGATGTGTAGTTGCGGTGCACCCAGCGCGACGGCGGCGGGTGGCGGCGTAAGAGGCGTACGCGCCACTTTGCGCGCCATGGTCGCCGCCGCCGCCTCGTCCGCCATATTCCGCTCTACCAGCTCGGACAGCGCCCGAGCTGCGTGATATGCGGCAGCCTCGTACTCCACCACATTCTGAAACCAAATCACAAAAGTCCAAAGGATGATTATAATTGCTTTTCATCACACACGTAGATGTGGTAATTTTGACATAATTTTGCGACTAGGAACAAATGTGCAAATTCAAACTATATGATAAATAACGTTCACTGTACGCTATTCTAATTTCTGCAAAAGCCGTTAAAGTAATCAACGAGTCCCGTCGTGTGCCGGCAAACTCCTTTCCGATGGCGCGTAACGGCGGCACGGTAAACAGTGGAAATTAATTTCACAGAGTTCAGGAAATGAGCTTGCTCGCTTCGCCCACTTGACACCAGTATAATTTGGACAAAGAATTAATTCTATTTATTCTTTAAGACGTCCACCGACTATTATAACCTTTTAGTTCTTCAAACAGGATTAATTTTTAAGCTAAGGCTCCTGTTAGAATATTTTAGTAGAGGTGCATTGAAAACGGAAATAAGACCAACAGAGATTTTAATTTTATTTACTTTTGTTTGGTTATTTTACAGCTTTTTTACAATCAATAAAAATTAAAAAATATATGTGTACTATTTAACCTTTCCTCTACATTACCTTACGTAAATAATAGTAAAATTAGAAATGTGTTGCAAAAAATAAGTAAGTACATGGCTGTATACTCACAGGTGGTTTAGGTGGTGGGTTACGCAGCAGCAGCGTTTCGCAGGATTCAGGCGAGGTAGCAAGGGAAGCGTCAGGCGGTGCTGCATCGGGCGCGGACGCCTGCGGGTCGGCGGGCGCGGCGCGAGTCGCGGTGCACGCGCACACCGCCAGCGCGCACGCCCACCGCGCCCACTGGGCTCGCTCCGCGCGCCGCGCCCGCATTGCTCACCTTACACAATGTTCCTCCTGAAACAATGCATGAAATATTACTGGTGCCTCCACTATTTTTATGACAGCAGTGAAATTAATAACAAAAAATTAACCCAATTTCCAATTCCTTAACAATGTACGCAATTCCCTGAAAATGCAATTAGTATTTGTTTAACGTATTGGGAAGCGCCAGTCGTTGCTCTACAACTTTTTGATTCTGATGTGTTATGTGTTTACATACATGATATTTACTTAATTCGAATTACAAATTTTGAGATGACGGTAGTATTAAAAATGTATATTTATGAAAGCAACTACATCGTAACACCGACTTTAATATCCGTTATAATAAGACGAAAATGTTGCTTATGTACTGTTGTATCATGACGAATACATAAAAAAAACTAATGTTTTTATTATTATGAAACTATCAACAAATTATTTATTACTATTTATTCATTTATTAAAAACTTATTTCTATGTTACAATAACAATATTATCAGACTAAATTCGCTTACTGATATCCCGATTCTGACGACGTCGTTAGTTTTATCCGGTATATTTAGTTACATACATAAGCCAGGCTTTTTTGCGCAATAATATAATTTGTTTCCGGACAAAGCCACCTTTAGCGAGTTCTCGGGTCCCATTTCTGGTGTGATTCGTCGCCTATGTCCTTCAGGTTTTATTTACTAGGGGGAAAAAATCGTATAAATGTAAAAAACGGAGAAAAGTTTTCAAGGTTGGATGACGTGCACTCAAGTTAAAGAGAGACTCTCGCTTTAAGGGCGGTGCCTGAGATGGCGGTCGCAGGGCAGTGGGCAGTTGCATTCCCGCGTTCCCACCAGAAAGCGACAGGGCGAAATAACGTTAGGTTTTAATAATAATAAATATAATAATAATAGCGCGTACACACTCATAACTCCGCACTAGGGAAACCCTGTTTCGCGGGTGCCATGGACACACACACAGATAACCACGAATTACACCCAAACTCACGAGAGAAATAAATATATACATACCATACAAATATTTCTCCCGGCCCGGGACCTCAGCGTGGCAGCCCAGTAAGGCTAGCATGACAGGGCGCGACTTGCGCGAGAGCGACATAGAGCGCGAGATCTCTGAGCGAGACC
>NW_020653337.1:16952166-16969817 GCF_003589595.1 Hyposmocoma kahamanoa
GAGCGACATAGAGCGCGAGATCTCTGAGCGAGACCAGAAGTAGTTCGCGCTTTATGTCGCTCTCGCGCAAGTCGCGCCCTGTCGTGATAGCCCTTCAGCATGGTAACCGTTCGGCCACAGAGGCCGTTTTAGTCGGTACGAGTCAGACATAATTGGACAGAACCCTTCGCCTCCCCGGGATTTTGATCATGGATCGTAAAATATATCGTCGATAAAAAAAATTAGCTTAGGTTAGTAGTGTAGCGATCGGCGTACGGTATGGTATGGTGCGAGTGATGGTATTGCAGTTTGATTTTGATTGCCTCTCCCGATCGGAAACTGCGGCTTTTCCGAGTCGAGGCGTATAATATTGCGGATGTGCTACCGGGTCGGATCAATTCCGATTTGAATTAAAATCAGGGCCCAAGTGTCCGCTACTCGACGTCTAGCGCCTATTTTGCGTGTGGGTGAGTGCAGTGTCCTATTCGTGTCAACCGAGCTTTCCAAAAACCTCAGTATCCTCCTGGCTCTACTGAAGACTTCGGGGAGTAACTTAGGCACTCCAAGGTATTTCGCCCTGTAGTTGGCCACGCCGGAGCACTAGCGGCGGGCGGGCGTAGGGCAAATATTAAATTTCGATGTATTTTTGTTATGAAAATTAAAACCACATTTTTGATAGACATGACTTGATGTGTATTGAATATTAACAATGAAATCGAAACAGTCATATTCGCTAACTATCTTTCTTCTTGGGGTGCCATCGTCGTTATCATTATGGCAATTTGGGTCCAAGAATTTGCGAGTCGGAACAGCCCTAAGGTAGTAATGTTGAACCACTCTGCAAGATTTTGAAGCCATGTGGTTTTTCTACAACCACGTCTTCTGCTGCCCTGGATTTTTCCCTGCAGAATGAGTTGCAGCAGAGAGTATTCATCACTCCGCATGATGTGCCCAAAGTACAGCTGCATCCTTTGCATTCGCTATGTATAATTGCTAATTTATTAACATAGGCTCTTCAACTATTTCTATTACGAAATACTGTATCATAATGTAATACTATTGGAAAACCTTATACAATTAATTAATTATATTACCTAATCATTATACCTAATGTTTGTTACACTTAAGGTTTATTATACCGAGTGAAAATAGATCAATTGTTGTTCTACAGATTATTATCAACACACCTAAGTTACTATTATGCAATTTATGTGTCTCCCCGAAAACCTTTGGGTTTGTACAAATACTGTACTTGGATCCGTCGTCGAGTAGATAGTATACTTAGTCGCAGAGATAACGCGCTCAAAATTATCAAAATCATTGACGCGCTTTTTTCAGGCATCTTATCAAAGTTATACCTATACAGCACTCTGAGCTTTGAATTTTGGGCCGTCTAATCTGTACAGGCATAGATTGCTTTTTGCATTTAAATCTTTTAGGGAAAAAAGATTCAACGATGTGAATCTTACAATCAATTGACCCCCGCTACCTTTAATATTAAAGTAATTAATTACATTATTCCAAGACGAAGGTTGATTGGTCGTCTCAGTTATCGCTGGAGCGACGCCGTGGAAACGGACCTACGCGAACTACAAGCCATCAATTGGCGAGAGATTGCATAGGATCCAAGAAGGTGGCATCATCTTGTTTCGGAGGCCAAGACACAATGTGGGTCGCTGAGCCAGCTGAGTAAATATTTTTTTTATATAATATCAAGTGACAGGACGAACAAGTCGTGTGCCTGGTGGTAAGATACACGCCTGTCCATAACAGTTGCAGTGCCACTCACAGCTTTTTTTTATATAAAAAATAAGTGTGCAATTGACCTCCATCTTACCTGGTGGAAAGTAACGATGAGGTCGACGATGTAGCATGCACACCTAAATAATGCCTATTCACTCTCGCCTTGAAAAGATCCAAGTTATAACTTTCAGGGAACAAGTCTGCAGGCAGGCTTTAAAGTGTAAAGATCTGAGGGGCCTCACCCTGATATATAAGTTGACAAGTTCCATGTGCCTGTAACTTCACCAACACCCTTACGCTTCAAAACCGGAACGCAGTAACGCTCACGTTACTGCTTGGCGGCAGATATATGTGTATGTAAGTAAGGTGGCAGTACTTCCCTGGGCGAACTTTTTCACAAGCAACAACAATTGTACTGCTTACTACTTGAATATTATATTAAAAATCTCAATTTAAGGTTTCAATTTGTTGACATATTTTTAAAAACACATTCATGTAAATTAAAATAACAAATAACCAAATGACATAGTACTCATCACCTTTGATTTATTTTTTATCTATAAATTAATTTATAATATAAATTTCATCTAATTCCTATATCAAGAAATCAAATTCAAAATTAATAATACGTCCTCGGGAATGTTATTCACGTATTTTGGTTCCTCTCTAGAGACGTATCCTGCAGTACAAAACATAGACGGGTTGACGACAATCATGAATCCCATGACATTAGACATTCTTGTAATAGTTATAAGAATTAAAAACAAAATTATATTATATACTGATAGAAACAATAATTATCAGAAAATAATTATTACCATTAGAAACAATGATTTAACTTGTAAAATAGTATAAAAAATAAATAATGTGCAAAATATGTATGTATTATTTCTTATGTATGACAATTTCGAAAAATAGTATAACAACATAAATATAATACAATACAGTACTTGAAAGTTTGTAATTACAAAATTTCCTCGAGGGCCGTACCCTGCGACATCGTGCTCAGAGACTGGCAACATTGAATAGCTAAACTTATTCTTTGGCGGAAATAACTACCAACCTTGTGGTCACCGGAGGCTTCTACAAGGCGCTTTGATAGCGCGTCCGTTAGAAGTTTCGCTTGTGGCCCCCAGGGACCCAGGGTGTCAACCGCAAAAGGCACAAAGCTGTAGCATAGCTGATAGTCATGAATACGTCTTTATGATCGACGTAAGTTGTATATGATACGAGTTAATCCAGTAAGATTCACCTTTCTCTAACCGGGGGACTATGGTTCATTTGTTTAGGTACTTAACAAAATGTAAACAATCTTGAGAAATATACATTTATAAAATGACTTTTACTTACCTTCAAACACAAAATACAAATACTTAGCTTCATATGAAATTGCATGCATATTTTTATACCTACTGATTTGTAAAGTATATGTTTCAATGTAAAGATGTATCAACATTTTTGCATTTAGTTAAGTACCTAAACAAATGGACGTAGGCTGGGGTTCCATCCCTGTGTTGTGGATATTCCAAAGGTTAACATGAAGCGTTACGATTCCACATTTATATGGCGAACGGCTATAGAGTGGAATCCATTGCCTTTTTTACTCTTTTTCCCTGAACGCTATAACTCGGGCCTTTACAAGGCGAGAGTGAATAGGCATTATTGAGGTGTGCATCGTCGACCTTATCGTCACTTATCATCAGGTGAGATAGAGGTCAAATGCGCTACATTTCCATTGTATTCAAACATTCAAACCACATTCTATAAAGATATTTCAACAAAGACTGCCTAATCTGTTTTTATTGAAATAAGTAAATGCAATAAACCCATTGTTCTGTTATTTTAGTGTCAAAATAATATTTTGACACTAAAATAATAAAATTAAAATAACTCAAAAACAACAGAATTAATGTAATTTTAATTGACTTTGCGAGCGATAGTTGTTCTAAAAGAAACATTGTTTTATTTACTATCTAGTGTATTGGTTTGTGTGTGTATTCTTTTATAACATCAAGTGACGGGATGAACAAGTCGTGCGCCTGATGGTAAGCTACACGCCTGTCCATAACAGTTGCAGTGCCACTCAGAGCTTTAAATCGCAAAGGTGCTGCCACTGCGCCCGTCACCTTGGACATAAGGTGACAAGTCTCATGTGCCTGTAATTTCACCAGCACCCGTACCCTTCAGAACCGGAACGCATAAAGCTCACATTAATGCTTGGCGGCAAAAATAGGTAAGGTGGCAGTACTTCCCTGGACGAACCTTTTTCACAAGGAACTCTACTCATACTAAACTTTTACGTATATGATTATTATAATATTATATTATGTAGAATACGTAAACATAATGCATAATGTTACATCTACTTTGATATGCATAATGTATGTGTGCATTGTTTAAAAAAATGGGTAAATAAGTAAAGCGAAGGTACAAGCCGGATGACAAGGCCGTTTGAAATTTCCTTCTTATATGGGATGTCTAGCAATATTCCGCAGCCCTCGATTCTTTTGTACACGGCTGTGGCTGGGAAAATGCGGCAAATCATATTAGAGCGCTAGCGGCCGGCTATTTACCCAAAATGACATGTAACGTTATGACGGGTTAAAAGGTTGAATTGGTATTATTGGAAAAAAGTAACCCCAAAAGATTGGGCGATACAAAATCTCGGCGTTTGATGTAAGTGCCGATTCACAATTCGGACTGGTTACGAAATTTTCGATGCAGTTTATGCTTAGAAACATATAAGCCGTGGTTGTCATGGTTTGACCTACCACCATGGGTTTGAATCCGGGTTCTCACCTCTGAGTTCCTCGGAATATATGTGCGAAATTTAATTTGAAATTTTATGAGCTTTTCGGTGAAGAAAAACGTAGTGATGAAATCTGCACGTCGAAGAAGGTTCACAACTCTCGGAAAACGTGTGAAGCCCCGAACTCGAGTTGAGGGAGACCCGTGGCCAGCAGTGGGGCGTACAAATGGGTTGATGATGATGTCGTGCTTAGAAGCTATGAAAATTACACTCATCAAAAGTGCCTACGGATCAAATACGTTTTTGCCAATTATTTAAAATCAGGTTTTTCAATTATTTTTATTTATTTAAACTTAATTGCACACAAAGTAGTACAAATGGCGGACTTAATGCCATTAGGCATTTTCTACCAGTCAACCGGAGAGCTGGGTTCAAAATAATTAACAGGGGTGCATAACATGATAATTAAAACAGATAGGAAGAAGTTTATAAATAATTATGATATATAGTTTAAACACAATATAAATATAGCACATAATATTATATGACTAACTATATACTTATATAAGCAACCTATATACACATAAATACATAATATGTAATACATACGCTTATATATATAATGTCCATATTTATATATAACTATGTCAGACTAATGGGAGGTAGATTGAGACTCCAATATGAAATCACAGACTAATTGCTTGAAAGCTAGTTTATTCGGCGCTTTTTGAATATGAGGCGGTAGAGCGTTCCAGAGTCGTATTGCCTGAAGAGTAAATGAGTTAGAAAGAAAACCAGTACGGTGAGAAGGAATTAAGAGTCAATTTGCTGTCTGAGCGAAGGATGCGATTATGGGATGCACCCAAATATTGAAATTTACAGTTCAAATATCCAGATGCACATTTATCATTAATGGTAGAGTAAAGAGTGGAAAGTATGCTCAAACCAAGACGCCGGCGAATCGTAAGCCACTTCAGCTCAATGCGACATGCGGACACGTGATCAAATTTTCGAGATCCACAAATAAAGCGAATGCAACTATTGAGCAAGCGATCCAATTTGTTGAGAAGTTCCTGGGTGATATCAGCATAACACATATCAGCGTAATGAAGGATAGGAAAAATAGTGGCCTGTATCATCTGCATACAGATGGTGAGAATTGTGGACGATAGGAGAAATTAAATTGATGAAAACGGAGAACAATAGAGGGGAAAGAATTCCACCTTGAGGGACACCTGTCTCAACGTCTGACCAATTAGACAAGGAGTCTTTAGCACGAATCGCTTGCTTGCGCCCTCGAAGATATGAAGAAAACCAGTCCAGTTCCGGAGGACAGATTTGCAGATATGCAAGGATAGCAATAAGGATATTATGGTCAACAGCATTGAATGCGTTAGAAAAATCAATGAGGACTAATACCGTAAACTGTGAATCCTCCATGCCCTCCCGAATGTCCTCTGTAACTTTCAGTAACTCTGTCGTGGTACTGTGGCCAGGCCGAAAACCAGACTGGTACTGGTCCAGGATATTATTTCTAAAACGGTAAGATGATAGTTGGCGATGAACAAACGCTTCAAGAATTTTTGAAAGGTAGGGTAGTATAGGAATTGGCCTAAAGTGTTTAAGGGTTATGGGGTTATTAATCTTAGGAAGAGGCAACACATGCGCACTGCGCCAGTTGTTAGGGAACAGTTGAGAAGGATGAGTTGATAATGTGAGTAATAATAGGCAGAGCACTATTTAAACAAAAGACTACCATTTGTCGACAAATGACATCAGATCCAACAGCTTTAGACTTTAAAGACATTATTGTTTTGCGAATATCGGACTCCGACACCAAAGAAAAGATAAAACTTTCAGATGGTAGGCAGCACAAGGAAGGAACATCTTTGATAGTATCCGCTTTGCCTGCCCATTGAGTGCTGACACTAGCCGATAAATGCCGATTGACATCGTCAAAAGTGAAAGGATGAGGTAAAGCGTCATTCTGAGGCCTAACTAAGCCAATAGACTTCAAAAATTTCCAAGCATATCAGCTGGAGAAGAGTGGAGAAGGATGTCATGAAAATAGTGACACTTTGCAGGCCTCACCATCTGGTTACAGCGATTCAACCACGGCTTATATGTTTAACCTAACCTAACCGAACCTAATCGTGTCTTTGCGATAAATGTCCAACATATCCTGAAAGAACAACGGTTTCGTTATAATTCAGTTTTCGGTGTAATGAAAATTCGAACAAACGTTTTTCGAAAAAAATTCGAGTTTGTGATAGGTTACCCGCCATTTGTACTGATCTCTGTGTAATAAAGCTTACATAAACAAAAAAGTAAATTATTTCTGAGGAGGCCACACCGTGAGTGATCTCGTGAGTTAGATCTAGATACGTCTGCGTTGGATGGTAGCATCACCAAGAAATAAACCTTCGATTGAGACCAATTCAATATCATAATGTCTAGCTAAAATATATATAAAACTCTTGAATACCACCTACCATATATATCACCTCGCCTAATACGTATGAGTATTAATCTTAATCGAGCACGTTAGAATGCGTACACATTGCTTTTATTCATTCCACAATCTTGAATGTCGCTACAACTTCGTAGCAACTTTCAAGATAGTCCTTTTCTGAATAAAATGTCTATTATAGATAATTATTTTTATGTATTTTGACAGCGAAATCAATTAAACACATCCCTGTAATTTAGAAAAAAAAAATCATATTGCTAAAATATTTATTAGTAGTAGAGTTCCTTGTGAAAGATTTCTCCAGGAAGTACTGCCACCTTACCTATTTCTGCCGCCAAGAAGTAATGTGAGCATTACTGCGTTCCGGTTTTGAAGGGTAACGGTGCTGGTGAAATTACTGGCACATGGGACTTGTGAACTTATGTCTCAGGCTGACTGGCGAGTGATGGTGCCCTTCAGATCTTTGCGTGACACTGCAACTGTTATGGACAGGAACGTGTCGCTTACCAACAGGCTTGACTTGTTCATCTCGGCACTTGGTATCGTAAAAAAAATACTTGTTTATGATAACATGTAACAAATTATAATAATATTTAATACTGTGTAGGTACTTTTAGCAAGATAGGGCGCGTTTTATCAATAAAGGTGAGTTTTAATGAAACAGTTCTCTATCGGAATCACTCACAATTTAAAAATAAATATTAAAAATTGAAAATAGATATATATAAAAATACTACAGAATTTGAACACGCAAAATAATTTTAATAAAATATAGTTAAATTGCAAATGTGTATCTAATAATAAGTAGTAGTAGTAGAAGTAATGCTTTTTTATATTAAGTTTATGCGAAAGATAGATTTTTCAAGCATAATAACTTTTTGCTTAATCTTGACGTAAAAATCCATAGGGCCATAATGTAATGAAAAAGCCCCTGGACATCATTTAGGACATTACAGTCGACTTGGCCTGCATGTCATGACACTGTTCACGAGCAAGTGTGATGAAAATGATTTTTTTCAACACACTTGATGACGGCGAGCACGGAAGTTGCTGTAACTCCATAGGTAATAAGTAAAGAATTACAGTAAATTCCGTGCTCGCCGTTTCCGTCCACGATTTTGGGTAGAAATGTGTTCAAACCCATCACCTTGGGTAAAACCTGGTTCAATCCCGAATGGGTTCATTAGGTTTAAACTCAGTGCCCATCTCTGTGTTCATCCGATCTTGGCGGGAAGAGGGGAGGGTCAAAAAACACATTATTCACGCAAACTCAATTTCTCACGTACCGACGCGTAATGTTATGACGCCTTGCACACTGAGATTTCATTTGAGAGATTTATTTCCGTGCTATTTCTGCACAGCGCGCTCTCTCTTTAGTATGTACATACCAATCTATACAGACAAAATATTTTTATTATTTATTTCTCCACCAGTATTTGGTGAAATCGATAATAAAGTCGATAATCTAACTACGAATACAATCTTAAAAGTCTAAAAGTCAAGAAATCATGATCGGAATGTTTTGAATTTTCAATAGTGTACATTTAATTGTAAATATATGTACCAAATTAGTATACAAATGAATGAAAGAATCACGAATAAGTTCCATTCAAAATAACGTATTTGGTATGTTAATATTATTTTTCAAATTATTACAGCTAGTATCGAGTTCTTAAGGTGCCTTTCCACTGGCTAAGCGAGACGAGACGACGGGAGACGAGGATTGAAATTTGTATGGCAAAATTTTTCTTCTAGCTTCGGTGGAAATGGTCTGGATTGACAAGGATGGGCGAGGCGAGATTTAAAATATTGTTTACTGTAATATTGAACCGTATTGCTGCCTAATCAGTAATCAGTAATCGTTTATTGCATAGTCACATGTTAATAATATTAAAATTACAGTACATGTGACACCCTGTAAGGGTGTTTGCAAAGAGAGTGGCGCTATACACATTTTAAAAATAAGATAAAAATACAGTACTAATTCCTAATTGATACCACGCATACAAAATGGTGTCTAGTAGGACTATATAATTTACACATTATGTTTCAACTCTATACTAATTGATATAATTTTAAAACTAAATACTAATTGAAATAATTTTACCTACATACATTTATACACAGAAACATACAATTATAATTTTCTATTATTATTTCATATTAAGTCATTTAAAAAAGGTCATCAAAAATATCATTAAAGTATTATAGCCTACGTAGAGTATTATACTTTGCAACGGAAACACGATTTCTCGTGCGAGCTCGCGATGGCTATTAATATCAATCGCAAGATTCTGGGATATGAACGATTTGAGATTTAACAAAAGATGGCTTCAGCTGATTCTTCTTCCGTTAACATATATGATATTATTATTATATTTACGGGACATGTTACTTCTGCCGCTTATTTATCGTTAGACGAACTAAACAACTCTAAATCTTCACTAGGAATCACAACCACAGCGCGAGCTCGCGAGCTATTGATGACGATTGTTGATGGCAATAGGCCGGCCAAATTTCAATTCTCGTCTCATCTCGCATCGTCGGTAGAAAACTATCTTCAGATTTTCGAGATTGCAACGTTGGAAATGAAACTTTTTTTTGGATCTAAATTGCTTACGGTCACAGTTGACTGAGATGGTAAATTCATCAACCAGTTATTTTTAATATTAATACAAAACTCTCTAGTCCCTATTCTGAATATGACTAGCGCCGAATTACGAAATAATTTTTGTATTTTGTGTCTGGGGGTCTTTTAATTTCTAATTAAATAAAGTTCAATCATCGAGCGCGCACTTTAAACTGTAAACATACAAACTAGTCCAATGTCAATGTTTATTGGTTCGGGACTAGAGATGTAAGCATGCCATATCTAACGACGAGTGTTTAGTTTAGTACCTACTGCGTGTGATGTAACATTAATGTGCAAGTTCTGGTAATGTAGTTGAAATAATTTACATTCCTTAACAGCAAACTCACGGCAACACCTTTCTTTTTAATTTAGAAAATCTAAGCCGGTGATTTTGAACACTGAATGACATCTTTGTCCTAAGCCACACAACAACAAGAGCAAATATATTCTAATCTCCTGATTTACCGAAGGTCCAGTTTATCTTGAACCCACTCTAAGTAAAAATTTATTGTAATTTTCTTTAAAAAGTCACGACTGTTTGACACGCTTGCCTCTAGATATATTGTGGTTTAGTCCGCCCTCGTTTCAGATGACTTTACGTGTATTCAGAATTGTATAACTGTAGAAGACACATTTTCGTAATAATATTGCAGCTCCTCCGCGGAGTCGACAACAACATTGCCCTGTGATTCGAACATTTGTTTTTAAGGCTGACTGACATAAAGCCTTTTTTATTGTGATCACATAGACTTGACGTTTTCACTTATTGACATATGTACTGAGGTGTGCGATGTACATTTTAATAAACATCATAAACATATACGACAAACATAACAAAACAGGGTTAATTTTCTGTTCAACAATGTTTTGTTAAGAGCAACAAAGGTTTATGTGGTTCAAAACCGCGCATTATTGACGTTTAATATACACACTGTTTTGGTTATGCAAGCATTGTTCAGGACCATATATAAAGATTGGCGAATACAAACACGGAAGAAAAAAAAGCAATGAAGTGCCTTAAACCTCGATTACTAGCAGAACCGCTGTCGCCAAAACTCACACATTCATAATTTTAATCACTATGAAATCTTGAAAATGAATGCTCCTAGTTCCTAATTTAAAAGAAGTAACAAATTCTGGACTGTTAATACTATTTAAACTTTACCCTGTTGGCCTATCGATGAAGCTCTATTGAAAATCCTATTATTGCAAGTTACGACGTTTTGATTTTATATTGAAATTTCAATCAACGTGCAATCTAGCGGTCAATAGCTGAACGACGACGAATTCTAGATGTTTACTTAGTACTCCAAAAAACAAGCGACCAAATGGTAGCGGTATAAGATTTACCTTTGTTTCTTGTACCAAAAAATGTATTACGATAAACAGAAAATTTAAACTTGTACATATATAAAGTCAAAGAACATATAGCTTATGTCAAACACCCTCGCGTAAACAAGTCTGCAGCCTGCGAGCATATCATGGATAAACCTACACACTCAATAAAGTTTGACAAACCCCAGGTCCTTGCAAAAGAAGTCCGTTATCTACCCAGGATGCTGCGAGTGGCCATTGAAATTAAAAAAACATCCTAATTTCAACAGGGTAGATGGTTTCTCCGTACCACCAGTTTGGGATCCAGTATTTTTTTCTGATGAGAAATCCCAAACAGACGTAAGACTGCAGTACTAATTAATGTTTTAATTTATTCTAATTTCCATGATTAATTAATAATAAATTTAACTTAATAAAAATTGATATTATTAAAATATGATAATTCATAAAACAGAGTGTAGCGTAAATTGGAATGTTTTTTATAAAATTAAAAATAAGGTAAATACCTTAATAACTCTTATAACTATAGTGACAAAATAGGGTGGTTTGCATTAATAATAGACATAATCATTGGTTGATGACTGTATTACCTCAGTAAAGGGCTCGAAACGTCGGTTTATTTGAAAAACAAATATACTAGATTTAAATCCGGAAAAATAATTTAATTTCCTATGTGTAACAATCGCGAATACCTAAGAACTCGAAGAATTTAAAATTTACTAAAATTAAAGTAAATAAGACTGAACGATGATATGAAACGCCGCCATGGATAATATTACTGGTGCGTCTATCATTTTTGCACTCTAAAATAGCAAAGCAAGGCATTTCTACGATTTTTGTAAGTTTTGCGCGAGTTGTGAGTTAATTGACACCATAACGTACAAAGCGAAAAGTCGAACTGAGCTCAAGTATGGTGATACTCCGCGCATTGTTGGCACATTGTATTTATTGTTCTGTGACCACGGCTGTGACTCAATTCAGATCGGTACGGTAAGGCTCAATTTATATTGCGGCGGAACGGAATGAACAGAACGATATTGTACATAGCGTAATGAATTTTATGGTCAATTGTGTGACGTACAAACTAGATACGAGCCAACAATCACGTCGCGCGTCTTTCGCGAGAATGTCGCAGCTGCCGTCGGCGACGCTTGGCGAAGCCGCGGGGAGTGTTGCTAAGGTAGACGCAGCGTGTCGTTAAACGTTGACGATGCATTCCTGCGAATGGTCCAGCGACGGCACGCGTCTTCTCGCGTAGCGAGGCGAAATTGGCGTTTTCGTTCCATTCCGTTCCGCCGCATTTTGTAAATTGAGCCTAAGCGTGAGACGTCCAGTAAACATAAACTACCTGCATAGCTTCTAATAAGCCTTTACATTGGTTTTCTATGTATGTTGTTTCACCATATACACCGTGAGTGCAATAGGTTTGTCTTTAGTTGGTAGAGCGGTGGCGCTAATAAAGCACAGACGCAGGTTCGATAAGTCTTGTGAGATTGAAAGAATTCTTCTTATTATTAGATCTTTGTACATACATATAGTTCACGTCTTTTACATCGGCAGAGAAAACTGTTTTCCACTTGCTACGGTCCTGACGCACATCTTTCGCCTCATCAACACGCATCAGTGCTTTCATACACGCTCGTCGGTTAAGGGTGCTCTTGACCTAGGTCTTTTTTTTGGGATGGTCTCAATTTAATCATGGTAGTCGGCCTTACCAACTCGAGCTTTGAATTAATAATCATAACAAACTAGTGGAATAAATCAACAAAAATAAAAATATCACGATTATGAATACAAAGATCGAACACACAGAAAAAAATTTAATTGAACCCACGTCCATGCTGCACCGTAGCATTACTCTAACCTGAGCCACGGCCCCAGTCGCAGAGTCGTCGAAATTCCGTCTGTGTTTTGTTATATCTTCATTCGTCGCCATTACTGAATAAATATCATGGAAGCAAAACATAATATCCATTGCAGTCAATATTACAATTTATAAAGCGACATCTCTTGTCAATAATTGGTTGCTGAAGAAAAAGATTATATTAAGAAAAAGTTTCGTGGATTTCTCACAGATGGCGCGACGAACAACAACAACAACAAACGCACGGAAAAATTCGTAAGGCCTACTGACTCGATCAGTAACTCAGCTGGGTGAGCGTTCGCCCTGGTATGGCACTGGTATTCAAGTCCTGTCAGATCGGAGGAATTTTTCCTTGTGTATCTTTGTATTAATAATTATAGCTTTATAATTTTGAAGCCTGATTGATCAAGAAACCCCTTACAATCTTCTTAGTTATTGTATACTATTTACAAAATTAGTGTCTTAAGATAGGTACGTATTTCAAATGTTATTTTTAAATAAGTACATTCACGACTTGGAATAGATGTCGTGCATGCACATAAAATTTGACCCTGTGTAGGTACATCTGCCTCATTATCACTACGCCGTATCAGACTAAGGGTCGTATTCTAGAAGTCTGCTCAATGCTCAAATCAGGATTTGGGTATGGTTTAAAGCACTCGAAATCATACTCAAGTCCCTGCCATTACGGTCGTATTTCCGGTGCTTGTGTTGCCAGTGCAACCCTGACTTGAACATTGAATAGAGTTCTAGAATACGACCCTAAGTGTGCTGTGTTCTTCCCAACGGCTCTCAGCGCTTTAATGAATTGTAATCAAATTAAATTTCAGGGTGTGTAAAAGCGATTATGCCAGGCGACACCGCAGGGAAAACTTGGTTGTAAAGCATCTATTACTCTAGAGTTTTCATCGTCTATAAGCCGTAAATCGGTTATAACTTTCTCTCGTATACGTTACTAAAATAACACTTGCATATTGTACAGAAGATACCTGACCTGACCTTTTGGTTCTGAGAGCCTTCTTAAGCATTCAACAGAAAAGTGTAAAGTAATTTCAGCTTTTTGATTGAAATGTGTATTTATGTAATTTAATTAAAAAATCAAATTGGCTTAAAAAGTTTCTTAAGACTTCATTCGACACTAATGATGCAATAAGGAAATCATACCAAAATGAATTTTACGACTCACATGTTAAGGGTTAAGTTTGTTTAACACCTTTACTCACGCTATTTACTCCGAACCAAATAGACGGTTAAGGGATCATGTATCTTAGGGCATCGACTGTACATTAAAACTATAGTTTTATTGATAAGACGACCTCGATGGTCCAACGGTTTGCACTGTGTGAGCTGGATGAGGCGGTCCTGGGTTAGCTTCCCGTTAGAACCAATCTGGAAATTTAACTTTTCTGAATTGGTTATGGTCTGAGTGTTCAAAGTACTGCTCCAGGTTGAGGAACGTTGCTCTGAGGTAAATGGTGTAGTTGTCTAATACATTATTATTATTATTATAGAAAGAAGAAAGAAAGAAAGAAATTCATTTATTTGCACACCACAAATGACACCACGCAAGAAAAAAATAAAATAAAATGAAACAACACAGAAAAAACATCACAATAAAAAAAATGAAGTATTTATAAACGAATATACGTGAATATATTTATTTATTTATTACAATTTACAAGTTTCTTAAAAGAAACAATGTTGATCTGGGGTTGGTTCGCGAAGTAACGGGCCCAAAATTTACCCACTACCAACTTATGTAAAAAAATTGGCTTACTATTCCGAAGTTAAACATATCTGAGGAAGCTACACAACAACCAAAAAATTTAAAAGTTAAAGCAACCCCAGTGTTAAATATGTACACAAAACCCTTTACAAAGTTACATATCTTATGGAAATAAAACCACAAAAATATAAACAGAATTATTGTGCCCAAGATTGTCACGTCACATCTTGTTCCTATACACACGTATTTTAGACATACACTTGCCCTTACACGTAAAAGAGGCCTGCGAGACGGAAACTGGCATACCTACCTCTCTGAAGTATAACTCATTCAACTGTATAAAAGGCCTTGTGATGGTGGGTTAGAAGGGCCACAAAGCCTGCTCGTGATACGATACTCGAATGTTTCTACACAAGGGAACAATTATCATGTGGTCTTTTATTTAAATTGTACCAAACTACTATAACGTTCTGTCTCTTATTGCATTTCTTGCAACGTTTCATTACACCGGGAATATATTTGATATTAGTAATAGTAGAGCTCCTTGTGAAAGAGTTAGTCCAGGTTAGTAGTGCCACCTTACCTATTTCTGCCGCCAGTAATGTACGATTTGTTCGTCCCGCCAATTTATGATATAAAAAAGTAATGACTTCTTCTTGTATTTATTTAACTTATATAACTCTTGCTCATTATCTCATAAGTACTAACTACGCATTGGAAACTTTAATTGTATATCATCTACGAGAAACAAACTCTATCGTTTGTGTATTTATAATTAGCGGATAGCTTTACTCGGGCTGCTATGCTTTTTTACCATTATATTTTAATATTAACTCCTGACCTGCACACGTTCATTATAATATTCTAACGATTATATCAAAAAACCAGTACCAGATAGATATAAAACATGATAATAGCAACAGCGCCCAAAAAAAGCAAGTTTTAACCAAAACATGAATGAATTTACAACGTAATTTTTGTAATTGAATGAAAATAAAATTTTCGAGTTTCCGTGTTTGCACGAGATCCGACATTTGTCAGTCGATTGCCCCATTGAGGGCGAGGCGTAGGCTATGTGCGACCGCAAAAAAAGGTATCAATAACATTTGAAATAACCACGTATTCGAGCATAGTCGCTTTGCCTTCTATGAACGCAAATCATGATTCCTCCTAATAATCGGGGCGTAATTGTTATAATAAATTATTCAAAAGTACTAAAAGTAAGTGCATAGTACCACTAAGTCGTATCCAATTATCTTCATAATTAACCTAATTGTACATTACGTAAGTCAAGAGAAATGGTAAGTACGTATACACCAAATAAGTTACAAATTTTCCTTTTTATCAGACGGCTAGGTACTATGAAAGTTATCCTGTCTTACAGACTTATCTATAGATATAACCTACGTACGTACTTACATTTGGAGATTATTTAGTTTTCCGAACATCTGAGCTTTTTAGCTGACTGAGATGGCGCTATTGTACGAAGAGGTACCCCATCATTATTGCCGCTTCAACTTTACATAATGAACTCAGTCCTTTTTGAGATCATGGAAGCCACTTTACTAAGAGAGGATCTTGTTAATTCCAAGTAAAAACTCAAGCACCACCCTCAGCTCTATTGTGTTCCGAAGCTCAGAAACAATGTAAAACCATAACCAAGGAGAAATAGAACGTCAAAAATCGTAGCATATTTACACAACCTCGTTGGAAGTAAATTCGTTGTTACATCTCTTGTAAATAGATTAAACTGACAAACATTCATCCCCGGGTTTAACTCACACGAACAGAGATTACTATATTCATAACACGATATCAAGATCTCCATGTTTAAATATGGATATTATGAGTATAATATGAGACGAAGGATCGAAAAGCGCTACAGTTTAAATTTACAAATACAATACAGTAGGCTTCCTTTACACGGGCTATTAGTTAGTTCAATGAGAGTGAGCCATCGATGTATAATTTACGGAGCGGAAGCTGTCGCTGGCTGGATGCCAAGAGCTAAAGGAAGAGTATCTGAACATGCAAACAATCCTCTTGCGGGATAACTGACACAAATACTCACATTATAGCGAGAATAATAGTATATCATAGCCAAATGCTTCGTGTTAACGCGAAGTTCCCTTACTTTGTATAATACATCTAGACAGGTAGTAGGTAGATGTAAACAGCATTACAGAACTTTATGTTAACAAAACGTGAATAAAATCATTACCAAACTAGGATATACTTATTTGTGTTATATTTAATTCCCCGAATGGAATCGGGTTTACGATGGAAGGAAACTAATGAACGTCGACGTACGTTGATTGATAGTCAACTGCCCGGCTGTGGTTTTTCTCAGAATATTGACGAAACTTACAACTTCCAATAGTTAGTAATTTTATACCTTGAGCAAGACTTATCTTAACATTGTTGTATTAGTTTCTATTGGCTCTTCTCACCTTTAGTAGCAGTAGAGCTCCTTGTGTAAAAGTTCGTCCACGGTAGTATTGCCACTTTACCTAATTCTACCCCCAAGCAGTAATAACATTACTGTGTTACGGTTTTGAAGGGTAAGGGGGCTGCTGAATACAAGCACGTGGGACTTGTCAACTTAAGTTTCAGGGTGACATGACGGGCGCAGTGGCAGTGCGCCTCAGATCTTTGCGATTTAAAGCTCTGAGTGGCACTGCAATTGTTATGGACAGGCTTCACTTCAGGTCACTTGATATATAAAGAAACCTTTTAAATAAAATAAATATCTGCATAAGGTGTAATCTCCGAATACCTAGCAAGACATTTAACCTGCGAACGTATAAGAATAGCACTTTTTTATAATCCCCTGATAAGAATATGTCGACTTTACATCGAGATATCTATTAAAAACTCTAGTCTGAAAATTTTTGGCTCAAGATCCAGAATATTTAAAAAGGAGTAGTAACTCGCCTAACACATAGGTATTCACAAAAACATATTTCGTTTTTGTATTTAGTAAATTAGTGGGTACATTAATTAAGTAAATTATTAAGCAAATTGTGAACAGTAGATCTTTCTTGTTACTTTATAATGATGTGTCAACATAATGTAGGGTAACAATCTAGTACCGAACTTATATTATATTTAGCTCTTATCAATGTAATTTGATTGTTATCTGTTTTGTTGTTC
>NW_020653337.1:16979817-17018830 GCF_003589595.1 Hyposmocoma kahamanoa
TATTATGTATATAAATTGCACTACATACATTTTTTTCCTTCAGATTTTTTAGTTATAAAAAATACGTATTTTCAATTATTTTTTGTTAGTGGTGGTGGGCATTGAAAAAACTTTGAGAACCTATGCTCCATACTATTATGATTTTTAAGTTTTGTAATTAGTCGTTATTTGCATTATGAGGACTAAAAATTATAGCTGCGTATTCTGATTATTTTCCGATATGTCGCGATTTTTAAAGTAACGAAGATGATTCTGCATTATATATATGTATACTGTGCGGCAGTTTGTACAAGACTAAGCAAATTTATTGCGAGCGGTTTATCATGTTCTAGAAAATAGGCGTCAATCTTTTCCTACACTGGAATGCTTTAGGAGATTGGTGCTACGACTACAAAGTAGTGGATCATTCCGATACTCCAGACATGAAGGCCGGTTGAGCCAAACGTCAAAACGTTATCTATGTAGAGCAATGTGAAAGCGCAGTTGAGATGAGACTGTAGATCGGTACGGCCGGCAGCGCACAATGTGTACTTGTAATCTTAAGAACAATTTGTGGAATGCCGAACTGCTTTTTCTGTATGATAAATTTCCAAAAAAGTTGCTGGTCTAAGAGAAAAAATTGTTTTTTTTATATGGAAATTTATTTGTAAGTCAATGGGAAATACAGACTTTTTTTACTTCGAAATATATGAAAAATTTAACGTGTGTGGTTTGCTTACAGCATAGTTCCAACAATTCTCTACTAATGCATAAATAATCCATCTGCACGTATTGGTTGTAAAATTTCTGTTCTTTTTTTATGATTTTTTCTTTACAAAATATACAAGTTGTCCGCTTGACCTTGTTCCGGTGCTTCATTCATAGTTGACAAACATATGAATGAACTACTTGCGTGTATCGATTTAGAAATCCACGATACAAAATTTATTTAAATTTGTATCAACTTTCTAGTAACTCATTCTTATTTGATATATTTTGCACTCAAGGTGTAAATCAAGTACACGTTTGATCCCTTTGTCTACGACTTTCTGTTACACCCAGTTAATATAATACCGCTTGTCCATTACTGTTATGTTTAATTAGCAGAAAATAATATTTCTTCCTACAGAAAATGTATTGTTGTACAACGGGATATTAAAGTGAAGTACCATACATCCGTTGGTTGGCTAAGATTAAATGGTAAAGTCGCAATATTCTTAAATGTCCTGTATTTATTTATATACGATTAGTAAAACTAAAAGTGGCCACTTACAAAGAAGATAGAAAAAAATATGCCAATTTTGAAAATAGAATCTTTGCTTGTATTACGCCGAAAAACGAATCATCGGTTTTCAAAATGGCCACAGTAAAGGTATAACAATTTCCCGCGAAAAAATGTCAAAAAATTAAACAATTGAAGAAAATTACAATTATCTGTCAATTATATGGCCAATTAGTAGAACGAAAAATATTACTACTATTGTCTAACGCCATTAAATTTTCTCACGTGTTATTTGTTTTACAATTTTATAAGAGAACATTTTCGTTCTATGATTTTTTATGACCTCGTTGCAACATAAATCAAAAAGTTATGAAAGACTAAAGTTAGCATTTAGTGATGAAACTACATTTATTACTGCTATTTATAATTGGTTCATCTAGTATATACGAGATCGTCCCCATCTCTGCAATGCTTAATACTGCCTCAGTGGCCGAACGGTTGCTGGCCTGCCACCTACACCTGACAGGTTCGATTCCCGGGCCGGGAGAAATATTTGTATAGCCTACATTTATTTCTCTCGTTGGTTTTGGTGCAATTTGTGGTTGTCTATGAGTGTATCCATTGCACCCGCGATGCAGGGTTTCACTAGTGCGGGACCATGAGTGCGTGCGTTAAAAAAAATGTCAGTGACGATGTTCACGACGCGCGTTCCTCGATGGTAGTGACGGGAGAAACATCAAAGCAGAGAAACGAATGACATACAAGCACTTGAACTTTAGCTCAGACTTGACCCATGAGTGCGTGTGCCTTCAAATGCTTGGAAAATTCGATAGTGGTGAATGAAATTTTCCTTTTGACAAGATGGCAGGTGGTGAAAGCTGCCTATTGCTAGGAGTATGAAACTACAACAACGACAATCAGCATAATGAATCGTCCCTTTCGAAGAGTAACCGACTAAAGTGAAAAGGGACGAACGGAGTGCAGAAAAAAGATGATTGTTCTTGTTTTCTCGGTAGATTGGGTCACTTCGTATATCATTGGAAAATAAAATAATAGTTACTGCGGAGTACTATATGACCAGTTATTTTTTTATAAATTAAAAACATAATACACAACAATGTTCGTCATTAATGCGAAATGCATCCACACTATACATTTGTTTGATTTTGTAACAAAAGAAGCATGTATAATATTTAAGCGTAGAAGGAGAATTGGCTAGAGGGGCTCTATAAATAATAAAAACCGTATAAGCGAGATAGATTTATGCACAGACATATCAGAGTAAACGAGAAAACAATATTATTTTTTGTCCCTTTTTACGTATGCGGTTTTGGTTGTATGACTCAACGCTCGTTGAGTCCAGCAAATCCTTCCGAGTGTTTCATGTGCATCGATTTTATGTGTTTGTGCTTTTAAGAAGTGTTTTACAAAGTTACTAACCGTTCCTTTGTAGTAATTGACAATTATTGCAGCTCACAACAATGGTGCATTGTTATATTTTAGGCTGTGAAAGCCGTACGGAACGAAAAATTCCCAACATAACCTTTCACACGTAAGTTTTAATTTTTCAATACAATCAATGAATTTTCTTGTATGAATTACTCTTGAAATACTCTTACAAGCCTGGAATATTACGATTTCGTGTATTTTAGATGACATTTGAAGTGTTTTTCTTGATTGAAAAATTTTTGTTTGCATCGTATAAACCTCCTAAAATAAGGAGAATATCTTACTTTTGTCAAATATGTCCATCTCGCTTCTACCAGCAGTGGTTATGATACGCGAGAAAGAGAGATCAAATAAATAACGTATAAATTAAATTAGACAGGCTTAAGCTGATTTTACCGTGCTGTAGGATACCGTGCTTTTGCCACTATCTTTTCCCCAATTTATGGATCATTTTAAATATTGTATTTTTTATTTGGTTACTAAAACTCAACCAAGCTAAATGTGGTCTGGCGGATTTTCCCTCCTTAGACTCGGCAGATTTCATCATTATCGTGAACCCATTTATACGTCTCACGGCTGGGCACGGGTCTCCTCTCAGGCGAGTGCTTAGGCGGCAGTCCACCATACCGGCCCAATGAGGCTTGGGGACTGCACACGTTTTCCGAGGACTTTGAACCTTCCTCAACGTTTCATCACGATGTTTTCCTTCACCGAAAAGCTGAAAATTTGAAATTAAATTTCGCACAAATTCCGAGAAACTCAGAGGTCTGGATTCGAGCCCATAACCCTCTGCTTGAGAGGCAGTAGGTCAAACCATTAGGCTACCACGGCTTCATTTTCATCTCAATTTCTTTAACGGGGCAAAATTTTAAAAGTAGACAACCCAGAATTTATAGGTACGCGAGAAGCTTCTCTATTATTTTTTTTTATTCTCCCTCTACGTATTCAAGTAATTTGTATATATAATCTATCGTTAACCAAAAAAATATTACTGAAGTGAGATTGGGCAAATACATTCATAAACAATCAAATTTTTCGCAATTTCTTGTTGGTTTACAAAGAAATCTTTAAGTTTATTTACTAGATGACGAGTGGCAGTGTATGATAAAAACAAAATAGATTTTCGGGAAACTAGATTATCATTATCGTTATCGTTATCATTGTCATTGTCATTGTCATTGTCATTGTCATTATCATTATCATTATCATTATCATTATCATTATCATCATCATCGTCATTATCATTATCATCATCATCTTAATTATTATTATTATTATTATTATTGTTCCTCTGTTGTTTATCGCATATTTCATCTCATATTTTGTTTATCGCATATTTCATCATATTACAGGAATTGTTCCTCTGTTGTTTTGTTTATATGAGTGTCTGTGCTTGTGTAATAAACAGTTTTTCTTACTTTGTTTCTTTCTAATTTATGGTTGTCTATGTATGTGTGTGTCCATGACGCCCGCGACACAGGTTTTCCGTAGTGCGGGGCCATGTTGACTGTGTGCGTTATTATTATATTATTATTATTATAAACAACTTTTTCCATTTTTCCATGACTTTTTACTAAACATAATTAATTTACCAAAAAATAAACTTTTAAGTTTCTATTGTATTATCTGACACATTTTAGATCTGTATTTGGTGGAATAAGTTCAAACTTGCAAGTATTCTCCGTGGCGACTCCCGCTTTTGTCCTGCACAGGGTTATTACCGTTTATATCGATCTATTTAAATCTATTTATTTTTGTATGAAAGTATAATCTGGTGAATTATTAAAAGTCATGGAACAAAAGTTGTTGTTTATGATGTTAGTAACATAGTCCTGTGAGGTTAGTATTTTATAAATATCCCTGTATACATTGAAGTAAGAGCGAAAAAGACGTTCGCTTCCGTGCGGATCGCCGACGCGAAACGCACGTCGTTCTCACTCTTATTACATGGACATAAAGATAAGTGCGTCCATCTAGTCCAAACTTATGGCATGCATGGGAGAACGCCCGGCACTAGGGAAACCTTGTACCGAGGGTGCCAAGGACACACACATAGACAACTTTACGTATTAGGCTCAATTTACATTAACCGCGGAAGGAGCAGTAGAGCTCCTTATGAAAGAGTTCATCCAGGAAAGTACTTGCCTAGGATTTTCTGTCGCTAAGCAGTAATGTATTACTGTGTTCCAGTTTAGAAAGGAAAAGGTGCTGGTAAAATTGCATGCAAATGGGACTTATCAACTTATGTCTCAGAGTAACGTGTGGCAGTGGCAGTGCCCCTCCGTTCTTTGCGAATTAGAGTTCTGAGTGCCACTGCAACTGCTACGGACAGACGTGTCACTTACCATCAGTCGCATGACTTATTCGTCACGTCATTTGGTATCGTAAAAAAAGGAATATCAGCTATTTTTGTAACGAAATAGAACATAGCATAATAGGTAACGTAGGTACTTCTCGCGCAGTCTCGGGAATTCTCCCAGCCACCGTCTCGTATATAGTTTGTACGTTACATAATTGACATAAAGTTCATAATGCTTATTATGTACAAAAACATTTCGATTCACACGTACACACGAACATTTATATAAAATGTGGCTCTTTATTTTTCTCTGTGTAGGTACTCAGTGGGGTTAGCCAGAAAGTTGCGGTCGTAGTCTGATATTGCATTTTAAAATGTTATCGCTTGCAGAGAAGGGGAATTATTGGACTTAATATTTCTTTATTATTACAAGTGTTAGCTAAATTTAACTTCAAAATTTCCTCAAGATACCCTAGGTTTGCTATTTCTTCTTTAGTGCCACCATTCCTTAAGGCCGTTCTGGGCTTTAATCCCTGTATTCCAAGGCTCTGCAAACTATATAATAAGCACAGTCACGTTTGCGACATATTTTGGCAGTCGCTGCACAAATTTCGCATTAGTATTATGTTAAACCTTAATTTTTTTCCCCATCTAGTTTGATGCTGTCCGAGATCCTTGTTCACTTGTATTTAATGGGTTTATTTATATTACTTTTTTTTTTAAATTTAAGTTGCTGTTTTTAAATTCTACGTTGTTTTTGCAAGCTGTGTTCATTCATAAGCAGTTGTGTGTTTTAGATAAGAACTTCACCAAATTGAATTTATAGTATGACATTGCAATAACTGTAAGTAAGCCAATAAATAAAAAAAAATGTGTCGTACACTGACCTAGCAATAGTTCAATGCATTTATATGTAATTTTTAGAAGTTTTTATTATACAGTATACGGCATGATTGATAAGCGCGCTGCTGGTCGACCAAATAAAACTGACGCGCAATAGATGCTCTGTCTGCGATTTAATGCCCTTCGGACACTTTTTCCGACGTCCATTTATTGTATGTCAATGACGTCGTAGTATGACTGTAAGGATGAATGAATTTTCTTTACTTGTATTGCTGTATCCAATTACATGCACTGGATGTTGAAGATCATCGTAAAACTTAATACTGTCTGTAAGGCACCAAATTGTAATAGTTTAGTGATACATTTTCAACACGCATATTCCTAACAATATTTCTTACACCGCCAAAGTAATCTACTCTTACACACAAGGTGGTTAGGTTCATATTAATAAACAGCTTCTAAGCCCGGTGTTAAGTGCGAATCGTCTAATATGTCACTAAGATCCCAAGATAGATCTCAATCCCGCCTGTATACATTGATTATAATAATTGGCCTCTTGTAACCAAGACCCTGTACTTGATAGATTGCGACTTAGTGATCTTAAACAGAATTTAAGTGTTGAGTGAAATTTATTAATAAGCGGAAATTTTGACAACGCTCAAATGGTGCGTAAGTAATCATTGATGTTCACTCAAGTGATATATATTAATAAAGACAATTAATTTACGTAATATCTGAATATCGATCCTGCATTTGAGATGGGTTTATTAGGAAGCCCCTTATACATTTAAGGATGTCGAATTTGCAACCTGCAACCTTATGGAAAGCCTGCGGGATTTCGTGTGTGATTTTCGAGAACTAATGAAGTCTGTCTTTTTTGAAGACGAAGTATAATGATATTTGTAGTTATGTAGTTGTTGTCGATAGTTTTATCGATATATTGTGAAAGAAGATAAAATTGTGCCAAACATGCCTGAATTGTGTATGTAACGACGTTTTAATCATTACTAATTGCGTGATTTCCTTCTTTATTCTTATTATGACAGTTGGCCTACTAGTATCGAGATCAATTTTTATTCATACACATTTAACAAGAATAGCCGGATTTGATTATCTATATTGAATTAAAATTAAAAACTTAAAAATATGTCTCCTTTCCGTATTTTTCATAAACATAGTTCTAAATACATTTCATGTATGTATATGTATGAACTTACTAAAACTAACAATTCAAATGAAATAGTGCTCAGTAATTGAATGAATATTCGAGGATGATTGAAATGAAACAAATTCGGCTATTTATTCCTTAAGCGTGATCAATATTCAGTCGATAGTCGGTAGAATATTTACCGACAGCAATCACTAGCTGCTCGCAAGTGGGCAACACTTTTGCGCAATTAACTGTCATTTTACTCCGTCTTAAAAAAAGACAGACTTATACATAAATTATTCTTTTGTCTGCCCGCTAAAGCGCTGCTACAACATTAAACTTAATTTGCACTGCCGCAGAAAGGAAAGGAAGCCAATTTCTGTAACCATACCATAATGAACTATATTTATTATCAATTGTGTAACGGACGAATTCACACACCTACCGTATCGTATCTAGATTTTACAGAACACAATCCACATCAAGTTCATTACCTATGCTATAATTGCCCATGGTGCGCTAGACGTATAAGAGAGGAATGGTATGTTTCTTTTGTGCGCCCTGTTTTTTGAGTATTTACAGCTTGGCGAAGACATTTCATTTGTGCTCATACTAAATGCTTACAATTTGCGTATGTTTTGCCTATATACGTAAGGTAACATATTATATATCTACCAATCTCAGCATACATGGAAGAGTGAAGGCATTGTAGTGTGGCCGAGTGTATAATGATCTACTATTTATATAGCTGCAATTGAGTGGACAAAGAGGACGCGGCGCTCTATTTAACAACATAACCAAGGCCACGTCAAGACACCTTATCGAACTATAGATTTTAACTCATTGGTAGTTAGTGCATACTTTTATACCTAAATGAAAAAAGTTGTATTTTCGACGAGACACAAAATTGAAATGTAATGGTAGAATAAACTGATATAGATATGTATAATTATAGCACCACGTACCAAAGACAATGAATGCTTTTTTTAGTCTTGCGTCCGGTGGTAAGCGACACGACTATCTATAACAGTTGCAGTGCTACTCTGAGCTTTAAATCGCTAAGATCTTACGTCCCCCTGAGACGTAAGTTGATAAGTCCCATGTGCCTGTAATGCTTACATTACTGCTTGCTGGCAAAAATAGGTAAGGTGGCAGTAGTTCCCTAAAGTAACTGTATCACAAGGACCTCTACTGCTGCTAAATGCTATTTATAATCCTAAATACCGATTGGAACAGAGTCGTGAACTTATTAAGCGTTCGCCATATACAATCACTGATTTCAGCAAACACAAGCTATTCTTACCTAATTTAAGTTCAGTGTACTTAAGTTGCGTGAGTTTAGTAAAACTTCACAAATTATATAAATAGATATATACATATATTAAATAGACCAATTTTAGACAATTAAATCTACTGTCCCTTTCTTACTGATAGTAAAAGAGATAGATGAATTAAACTGAGTTTAGTTGTTTGTCCTAATTGACGCCAGTACGAAAGAGTTTTTATATTAGCCCTATTATAAGTACCCAAATATGACGTCTGTTTGTTTGTGACGCACATTAAGCTACATCAAAAAACCAATTACAACAATTCATATGGGTGTACATATTTAGATATTTATGTCAAACAGTACTTCTATTTTACCGACGACTTTAACCGACTCCAAAAAGGAGGAGATTTTTAATTCGACCGTATTTTTTTGCGTGTTACGCGATTACTCCGACATTTGTGAATCAATTTCAACAATAGTTTTTTTGTTCGTATTCCACCTCTAAGGATGGCAAATTAGGGGATGAATCCGGTTTATTGGATTTCACCCACTTTCCGTTAACAGATTACAATAAAACTTGGCAAACACAGGTAATTCTACAGAGTTATGTGGTCGGTTTTTTTTATAAAGAAGGTATTGTCGCCCAAATACGCTAAAACTAATCATGTTTAATGTCAAGTTTTTGTTTCATTATAGTTTTGAAACCCGTAAACGGCAAATTTTGAATATCGCCCCTTAAATGAATTGTGAAGATGACTGTCAAGAACAACCTGTTCATTGAAAACCTTTTTGGGGTTGTGTTTACGGAATTTTGTTATTAATATTAATAAATTTTAGACCATTACTAATTACAATCCCGGCCACAATGCCACAGTGGGCAACCAAGGCATTTATAATGAGTCAGTGCTTTTCACTGAGTTTTAAAACGATGTCATTCTTTTCTTACCTTAAACTTTGGTTTAAACAGTGTTTTTTGAGAATATGTTTTCTATTATCTGTTCTTCTGGTTCACTTGTTTCTAATGTTCTTGTACTCTAAGAAATAGAGCAGGCATTCTCTGCCTGCGGACTTGTTCCCTGAACAGAATAACTGGGGCTTTTTCAAGGCGAGACTGAATAGGCATTATTTAAGTGTGCATGCTCTATCGTCGACCTCATCGTCCCTTTCCATCAGGCGAGATGGAGGTCAAATGCATTTGATATGTATTTTATTCATAAAAAAATATTTTTTTCCGTCCTAAAATCTATATTACATTATCACCAGTTCATATAATCCTTGACAGCCTCTATCTTTTGAACAAAGACTGAAAGGAAAATTATTTTTAAAGTACGTAGCAAACAAGAGATGGAAACCAGGAAGGGAGTGGGAAGAAAATAGGAGACATGGTTTTAAAAAGTTCAAAGAAACCAAGATTGCGTGATCAGCATCTATGTGGCATTAAAGTTTTCCGCAACGCTTGAAAAGTTAGATTCCAAAGTTCATCTAGAGTTGAGACACGCTATGAAAACTGCAATCAGAAAACAAAGACGCTGAAAGAAAATCCACCCCATCATTCAAAGAGTTATTACCGTTATTGACATTACTTTGTAACCTTTAATGTAAACATTATAACTTTACATACTTATAAATACAGAAAACATAATACATTATAATACATACTCAAAAAATTGAAATATAAATTAAATACACACGTCAAAAGTGTCCAGGGATCAAGCACGTTTTGGTAATTACCTTTCCATCCTCTAAGGTAATTACTAAAAGTCAGGTTTTTGTTTAAACATTTTTTTTAATACCAATGGATACTTTTTGGTCAATTTAATTTTCAAATTCATATTTAATATTAAAAAATTATTTAAAAAGATCTTATTGGGATCTATACTTCAGTAGTAGGCAAGAACGTGCTTGACTATTCATAAACATTCTTATCTTTGAATCATATTGTTATTGTTACAGTTATCATAATGCCATGGAGCTTACAGAGTTAATCAACGCTATTGTTACAGTCATAATCTTGTTCCATAATGGGTAACTCGGCAACGCTTTAGAAGTGAAACTGATATTGCCCATAATCAGATATACGTAGCGATCAAGTAATCATACTTGAAATACAAGCTTTTAATCATTTTTCGTCATAATTTAATGTCCTTACGTACATTTTATAAAGTTTATAATCATACTTGTTAGCATGCTACAGCGATGTGATCATCCTAAGGCTGTGATTCATAAAACGAACCTTGATTTCGATTAGTCAAAAATGGCGAGCTGAGCAAGTTTTTCGTATTTACAAAACGAACTCTCCTTGAGTTTACGCAAGAAATTAAATTAAACTTTGAGTGTACTTCTTAATATCTTGCTTGAACTAACTAAAGTTCGTTTTATAAGTACGAAACCCTCGCTTAGCTCGCCATTTTTGCTTAGTAGAAATCGAAGGTCGTTTTACAAGTTTCGGACTAAATTTGTGGACAGTACACTTGATGATAAAGTGCTTTAAAACTCACGTGTAGCATAGACACATTGTGACGCCTGATAAGCGTAATCCAGCCCCTTTTTTCCTATGTCCATAGTCCAACCCCAATTAGGTTTTTTTGTTATTCGGAACTAGGTTTGGAATAAACCACAAAAACCATAACGTAACGAAAGTTTTCCAAGTACAAATTCGAAGCAAATGGAAAATCAGATAAAACGTCGTTGGAATAGACAAAAGAATTCACAGACTGTAAGCAAAAGGGGTTGTCTTTGTTTCGAATGAAAGTGTCCGTAAACTGAGCAATTTAAAGCAAGTAAATGATGTTTTTTTCGGTAGTAGCGCAGCGGTTCGCTGTTATTTTTCCATTGATAAGTCGACGGTTCGAATCTTTGCAGCGACATTAATGTACTAACTCTAAATTACGTACATTTGTGAATGTTTAGTACAAACTCCACCACACAATGACAAATTTGTCTTTATTTTAATAATTTGTTCACAGCGGTAAGTGACGAGTTAGCGGTATTTGGAAAAACTTATTTGAAGTTTATAAAATACATAAGACTTAGTTTATATAATACTAATACAATTGATGTGTATGTAAATGTATATAAATAAAAAATAACTACACGCTAACAGTGTAGGAAAACGTCGTGATGAAACCTGCACGTCGAAGAAGGCACACCCTTGGCAATCGTGGGAAGTCCCCCATCCACATTAGACCAGCGTGGCGTGCTACGATCTTAATACTCCCCTTGCAGGAAACCCGAAGCCAGCAGTTTACTTTCTCTTTTCATTTTACTTTCTCTTCTGCCACGAAGCGCATAAAATTCCTCCGCACCTCCTTACCCAATGCCGCCACTCGATGGGCATGCGAAGCTCCCGAACTGGCAGGCACAAACTACAAACAGTCGAAGCTACGAAATTCATGCAATTCTTTAACACTGTTGGCCTTGGCTCCGAATCGTAATTAGTCACAATAGATCGGTTAATGATCGCACCAATGAAATACTGCACAGGACCTTTTTTTTAATTAATGGTCGCAGTAATAAAAGACTGCCCTGGATGAACTCACCCTAACAATAATATTTTACTTTCTAACCAAAAGTCTTCGCTGCAATGCAAAGTGTATTATTAACTGCCTCCACCATGCTGGACTGCCATGCAGAGGTCCCGGGTTCGACTCCCGGGCTGGGAGAAATATTTGTATGGCCTACATTTATTTCTCTCGTGAGTGTTGGTGTAATTTGTGGTTGTCTACCTATGTGTGTGTCCATGCCACCCGCGATACAGGGTTTCCCTAGTGCGGGGATATGAGTGTGTGCATTGTTTGTTTGTTGTTTTATTATTATTTTTTGTTTAATAATTACAAAACCGTTAACACGGTTTTACTTTACACTCTTAAACCTAAACAGATTTGTATGAGTGTTGCAACTCCTCTAACATAATATATAACATAAAAATATAAAAAATATAAATATAATATATAACATGGATTACTTAAAATAAAAAATAGAAAAATGAAGATAATAAATATGTACTATAAATATTATTATTATGTTATATATGTATAAGCAGATTATAAAAAAAATTACATAAAAATTTTTTGTTTAAGATGCAGTGGTTAGCGCGTTAATAAGTCTAGGAATCAAGTAATTGGTCGTACGAGCACCATAAAAATTTCGAGCTCCTACGGTAATGACGGTCTCTTGGGTGACCTGCCATGTGACTATGCCAAAGTTCTTTAAATTTTTACACGAAATTATATTTTTTTTTTTGCTAAAACTGTTATTCTAAGTTACTTACCGTCTACAGTCATCCAGACGCAACGAGGGATTTCACCTTTAAGCAGTAAACGTTCCATTAACTCGCACAATTTTCTATTTTCCGAACGACACAATTTTGAACGAACGGTATCTTTCAGACAAATACATACACGGGTCAAGATCACATCAAGTTCGATACTTAAGATTTAAATTTAACTCGATGTCGCTTACTACAAGAACAGTCCAAAGTAAAATGTCTAGCTAAGTGCTCATTATTTATCGTTAAATAATTATTTACCTAAACTTCTTTTTTTTAGTATTATTTGTTAACTTCTATGTAATGACGCATGTTGTGCTTTCCATTTGTTTTAAGTCTTGTGTTGTAGTCGAAAAGTATTGTGTGCTGTGATTTAATAAGGAATAAATTATTTGTATTCTATTCTAAATGTGTTATTGACTGTACAATAAATATTCAAGTCTTTACTTACCATCAGAAGATATTGTTATGGAGATTACAATTATAAAAACTTGTTTAGTACCATAAACACTTTAATATCCTAACATATGACACTTTCATATATTTATTGTTACGCTGTGTAAAACAAAAACCATCATCATCATCATCAACCCATTGATACGTCCCATTGATGGACACAGGTCTCTTCTCAGGCGAGGGATTAGAGCCTTAAACTTTACGCCACGATGTTTTCCTTCATCGAAAAACTCAATGTAAATTTCAAATTAAAAAACTCAGAGGTTCGAGACTGGATTCGAACTTACAGCATCTGTTTGAGAGGCGATACGTCAAACCATTATGCTACCACGGCTTTTAAAACAAAAATACTAAAGGTAAAAACTGTAAATATCTAAATATTACATCTACCGGCACGTATTACAATGTTGGTTCACAAAACTCATCGAAGATAATTGTCGCCAATACGAGTTAGACTAGCGTGATAATGTGACCTAACACCTCCTTAAGAATAATAAAGTAAAAACAGGTCTATATTTCATGTTGAGATATTACATTATATTCTGTTTACATATTTTAAGAATATTTCAATAATATTTTTTATAGTATAATAAAATAGGTATGAGAGTTAAGAATATCGAATCGTAAAAGTATTTTATGGCAGTAAATCCACTATAGTGACGAGGGGATTACTTCAAAGTGTCCTACAGAGTGAAGAAGGCAAGTGCCTTACATATTTTTTGTATTAGCTACCATTAGGTTTTTACTAGCCACTATATAGGTACTTATACCGTCGAGAATGCAAAGATTTTTCTATGTAGCAACAACAAATATATACACTTTTTGTAAATGTCACTTTTTACGTTAGTTCCTTGTCCATCTTACCTTCAGTGAAAAAGTGCTGATCATCTTGTTCTCCAATCAAAACTATTCACCGCACAAAACTCAACACGGTCAACAGCTCTATTTTCTTTCACTATTAATTTTCAAAATTCGCAACGGTTTCCATCTGACGCCAAAGCCTCCGATAACAATCCGGCCGGCCGCTGATTACATCGCCCACCTCGACGCAACTCCCGATTTCGCAGGTGCTTTTATTGTCACATGACAGCAGGTGTCCAGATTATGTCTCATGCCTCTCTACCATAGACGATACCAAATTTCGGGCAAAATTCTGCAATCTCAATAACTTAAAGTACCTCGGATTGTTCATGCACTGTGAAGTACGATGACGAGGTGTCGAGTCGACAGTTAATTTTACGAGAACATTTCAATATCTTTTATAAAAAATTACGGTTGATTCGTTTCTTACAAGAAATCGTGATCGCGCGCGCCCGTTGGATCGACCGAGCGTCCCACCGCACCACTGAGGGCCCGCGAGGCTCCCGCCCGGTCGCGGTGCTGTGCCGCGCATGCGCACGTTGCGACACCATCACCCCCCGCTCGCATCTCAGCCGGCTGCCACCGACTGTACATCTCCTGCTCCTGACGACCTTCCACGCGACCTTACCTCCCTCGCGTGGCGATGGTCAGCGTCCTATGCGTAATAGTACGCCCCTCGCAACGCCGCACGCTAACCACGATGCCAACGACGATATAAGGATCGCAAAAATGACGTCAGGAATCTACTCACACACAACTTCCACAGCGCCGAGTCGACTGCTCGTGTACTTTGTGCTATATTTCATTAACGCGATGTGATCGGACATAAAATAACAAATAAAAGTGATCCTTGGATTACTGATCCACGTACATCACTATGTATGAGGGGTTACTGTAGTAGTGTAGTACGTGGGCCATCAATTTTTTTCTGACGTTTCTGACGCTTATGCGCAATTTTATTTCCATTAGTTGCTTCGTTAAACATAGCTTCGTTAAACATACTATGTATGGTTATATACAGACTAGAGTCGTTAAATCACCAGGAATAAATAAAAAGCAATCTATCTGTCTCCAGGGGTGGTATAGTATTTTTATACTATACAACCCCTGGAGACACATTTTTGTGTCTGTAATACAAGGTCGTGAACGGTGTTGTTTCCCCTGTTCTCGTCTGAATAATACGCTCTACCTAAAGTTCGAGACTCGCACCCGGCAGGGCTCACTGATCGGCTGGACCCGACACACGTTTCATAAATAAAACACGATAATGTAAATCCTAGATAAGTATTTAGGGAATACTTGCTTGTTGTCATGGTAAATAAAGCGGATTTCGCAAAATGTTGAGTAATCATATTTTTTCCGCAGTATATTTTCACATAAATCCGTAACTTTTCTACATAATTATTGCCGATTAAACCATTAAATGAAGGACGAAAAAATAAAGCAAATTGTTGCATATCTTAAAATGTACTCAATGATGGTTTGTAAAACTTGCAAAACAGCAACAAATTATCGCATATTTACACAAACAAACAAAATCATCCTGACCATGTCACATAATTTGTATTTCTTAAAACGCATAATAGTAATATACAGCATATTACAAAAAGGTCCTACCACATAAACAACTTCAACTAAACACGTATTACATTTCATTTTCGTTATAGTTCTTTTTTTATCAACTTATTGTGGATAAGTTTATCACTAGTTGCAATATGATAACACCTTTTTGTTATAGCCAGTACAATCATTAATATCACTAAACATAAAGACTTCGAAGAGAATTAATCACTAGGCATAACAGTTTCCGTTTGGTTGTTAATTGCACAGAGTAATCACTTGTGTAACCTGACAATGGCAGGCACGTACGAGTATACATAACACTATGAATCAATTCATAACAATTGGATTTAACAATATTACATACACAATTCGCGTATTGAATAACATTTATATTTAACAGGCTCGATACACCGACAGTGGCGCAGTTGGCATATTTTGAGAGTTTAAGAGTCTATACAAGCTCAAATGGCTTTGGTTGATTCCGCATAACAGTGACAGTGTTGAATCACTTTGGAAAAAATATATAGTGAAATTGAGGCTATAGGTACACTGAATAAGGAATGAAAACAAGTTTCCTAAAAATTTTCACGATAGAAAAAAAAACAAAGTTACCTCGAAATTTTAAAAACCCAATTTCAATAGGTACTTTACATATAATAATGATTATTACTTTTTTATATCAACTGAACCAAATAGACCACGCTTTCCATACGATATACATTTTTCAAACGGATTTAATTTCATTAAAAAAAATAAAACCTGAAAGTTTCCTTACGTCTATTTGCCAAGTTTTATTGAAATCAGTTTACGGAAAGTAGGTGGAATATTTTCTTAAATTATTAATGGGACCACTACTGTGACACCCTCTGTCCAACAAAAATGTTTGAAATCGGTTCACAAATGTCAGAGTAATAGCTTAACATACACATTAAAAAAAAGCAGTCGAACTGAGACCCTAAAAACGAACATCAAGTAGGTCTATTCTAACGCAACTTGATGATGGTCTGGTGATGAGGCTTTTAGTGGACCATAGCATTTAGTTAAGGTTAATGGGGCTTTCATTCTGGAAAATTTTCATCTCAAAAATTTCGAGAATCTCAACGAGTTTTTGGCATTTTCAAGACTCGACACTGATGTTTTCAAGAATATCTATCGAGACTTTTGAGACTGAATTAAACAGTATTAAAAAATGTACTAAATCAACAGTCATATTCTATTCTGGTTACATGGACATGGCAACACTGTAGCGTGGAGCTTAGTATAATCTGTGGAGATTAGGTCCTCTCTATCTGAAATTACGTTAAACGCCCTTTGTTTTTTTCGTGCCCACTATAAAAATTAAAAAAAACTTTTATAAATAATTTATATTTTATAATTTGAGCTAATAAAGAATTTATATTTTACTGCCTAAATCCCTAACGTATAAGTATGAAAACTTACTTTTGAAGTCGTCTCGAAAGTCTCGTTTTTCCCGGTATTTGGCAAACGGCACCGAGATTTGTCTTTTTTCAAGACACGCGGAAATGCAGCGAAACTGTAAGCCCTAATGGCTACCGTGTCGCGCTGCGATCGAAGTCTGGAGCTCGCAAGACTAAGGCAAACATTATTTTTTACTAACTATAATAAAATACACATGAAAGCAGAATTGAAGATATCACTGCGTTATTTAGCACGAATTTGAAAATCTACACTAGAAATAATGACATTGGGATCAAGATAAGAAATTATTATTATATATTAGTATACATATAAGACATTATTATTAAAGTACAAAGCAGTTACCTAACGCTTCACTAGATAATTCAGATATGTAAGGAAAATCTATAATATATTCATGCTGTGGCTTACAGTGGATCGATTTAAAACTTTATGGCCTCTTATTTGTATCCTCACAAGCAACTACTACAATTGCTATACTCACTTTCTTTTATCTACCTACACTAGCTTCTATCACTACGCATTAACAAACTTGGCCCTTAGAAATGGTAATCATGCACTATGTGGTGATTACGAATAATGCTACAAACAAACTATGCGCTCTGTAAACGCTCCGATGATGGTCATGTCGGTTGATAGAGCTGCCCGCATCACTTGTGGTGCTACTGCATCTTTAACCTTGAGTGTGAACTCAAATCGCGTCGGGGACGGAAGAGTTCCACCCACAGCGTTCAAAATTCTCGTCCTTCCTGCTGCATCCAAAGGTTTCCCTTCAACACTATCGCCCAACACCGTCCGCGCACACAACGACCGACATGCTTCTTTCTCAGCTTCGTATAGTTCTCTCGAGGCTATCTCAAAAGTTCTTCTTTTATCCAATCCGCTGACACTGGAACTAGCTCCAGGCACACCTTCCTCCATAGCCTTGTTTGCTCCAGCTCGTAACAAAGCTGGGAGCAACAGTTCAACGACATTACTTACTGTGCGAGAACGAAGGAAATGTAAAACCTGCTCCGCCTCTCGAGTTTCATCAAAGAGTCTACGTTGTCGTGATGCTGGAACAGGTCTGGCTACATTCCAAGCTTCGACCCAAGGGTTACCAGGTAACAACATCCTATCTCCTAACGCACCACCATTATCTGGTTTCCAATCTCGAGGCGAATACCACTGCACAAAATCACATAACTCAGCACCAGGGTTAGCGGCTTTGAATGATTCCATGTCGGACAGCAAAGAAGCGCTCATCATTCTTGCGCGTAGTTCTGATGCTTTCGCATCGTCGCCAAGGCGCACCATCAATTCGGCATCTTCTTCTAACTGGTCTTCAGTTTTTGGCGCCGGATCCTATATTGAAAAGTCAAATTAAATTATGCAAATCATAACCAAAAGTATCCAGTTACCGCGACTACAATAAAGTAACAGTACCTGTATTATCGTTATGCATACCTGAGTACGTGGAATGTAAAGAGGTGCTCCGTTTTTAAGCGTGGCGTCGCCAAGTTTTTCTATGCGACCAACGGGTCGATCCCAAAGAGGGTGTTCCTCGCCCTCCCCGTCTGAGCAATCGAAGAACTCATCATCAGACGAGTTACCAGTTACGCTGTTCTTTCCATCTAATGCTCGTTTGATGCAGCAATTGAGGAGCTGCAGTTTCTGATGAAGTAGGCAAGTTCGCGCGTTGGGTGTTCCGTCGGCCACACTGTTGACAATAATATTCACTAACGTATTATACGCGACTACACTGAATATAAATTAAACCTTAACTGCTAATTTATTCCACATCTATGTACGTGACTATAGGTAAATCAATATGAACAGACTTAAATATAATGTGAGAGATATCATTTTAATTTGGTGATGGGCAAAGCCGTGATGTAAATTTCGATGATTATTTATTTTTAATTGTTATATTAAGTGCTTATGAAATAATCTCAGTACAGAGTACTAAAAAACCGACCTCAAAAGTTCGTGGAATTACATTTATTTGCGAAATTTTATTGAAATCTGTTACGAGAAAGTGCGCGAAACAGGATTCATCACCTAGTTTACCACCCGTAGAGTGAAATATTTTCTTCCAATTTATATTGGACCAATATTGACGTACCCTCTTTCCAACAAAAAAATCTTAATCGGTTCACCTGTTTTTGAAGTAAGTTAAAAAGAGCATCCTGATTCTTTTTGTGGAAAAATATGCATATTACAATATTTATCATAATTTATCATCAATAGTATTTAATACAATATTGTACTTTTTCGCATTTAAAAACCTTGCCAGTGCGGAACTAATTTCGAAACCTGTTACTTATTTTGAATTTCTTGTCACATTAAGCAACGACCGTCACGTATACAACTTTCACTGCGAAGAAATTTAAAGGAGACAAAATACGCTGTCTCAAAAAGAAAGCAAATAAATCATAAGAAAATCGACAAATGTTTAACGAACAACACATTAAGCGTAAAGTTTCTCTTACATGTAAGTATGCAAATTTCATGGCAGGCCCCATGAAATCCGTTGCCAGCTATAATCATAAAAACAAAAAGTAGTTGTTGAGCGCACCTGGCGCTAGAGAATGTGAGGGTCTCCAAATCAGAGATTAGTATGTCACGACCTAGAAACGGCGCGAACTCAACTAAACGCGCGAACGCTCTCGAAACCGTTACCACATTGAATTACAAATGTGGTGAGACGAGCAAGAGTGGAGTGTAAGGCGTCAGCGCGTTCTGAGCAGTTGTTGGTCGTGTAATCGGTCGGCGAACCGTTTGTTTACGGGAGGAGCGTAGTCGCGGAGCCGGTGCCGCGGAACTAGGTGTAGGTCAGGAAGCTGGAGGGGGCCGCTGCGCCAGCACACTCCGTCGCCGACGCAGCCGCGAGCGCACCGTGCAGAGATGGGCCCAACTTTGCCGGCCTAAACATTATTCCGGTTCCGTAACGTTCAATGAAAGTGACCCCTTTCCCACTGTTGTGACTTAAGGATGACCAGATGTAGGTGATTTTGACAAAAAAAATTTACGTGACAGTGTCAGCCGAAAGTGGCCATCTTCAAAGGATTTTCCGAGTATTCTGCAGGATTCTCCACGTCATGGTAAGTTTACGTAATTTATTATTTTCACTATTTATTCATACTATTACCGGTACCGTTCGAGAAAATAATGTAGCGTACATTGACCCACTTCGACTAAACAGTCTTCAACGAGCCGACATCAACAATACTGTGCTTTTCCACGATTATGCGAAACATACTTTTTTCGATATCATATTACAATCTCTTGGCGGAGATCTCGTTCTGTAGAGTTACTTCTATAAAATGTCGACTTGTTAAACTTTTATCATATTCCTCGTAATTCAACATGAAAGCGCAGCTTTCAACGAAATTTAAGCTCAGACAACTGATATTTACTAAGCTACTGGAGAAATGTTAGGAGTGGAAAGCATTTCGAGACAATCATACAATTACCTACACAATATTGTTAATAAAATTATAATATCAATTATTAAAATTTTTTTTTGCACCTACCGTTAATCTGTAAGGTTTTATAAATTTATTTTCTATAAGGCCTTTATATGAATTGAATAAAGACGACCTCAAATTCGTTCAAGTCAAGTGTTTGAAGTCCCTGGGTTCGATAGAGCCACATTGAGAGAGTATGAGACAAACAAAAAATAAGCTGTTCATCTATAAGATTGTATATATTATTATTTATTTTCTATAGAGCCATATTGAGAGAGACCTAAGCTAAACTAAACAGAAGACCAAAACCAAACAGATTTTGTTATTTTTTATTCAGTTAGAAATAAAAAATTCCTTATATTCCTTATATATTATATATTTGGCAAATAAATGTCGTCTGGTAAACGCCGCAAGAATGTAGAATGTCAAATATGACAGGAATTGGCAGTGATCTCAATCCATGCTCCGTGTGACAAATCAGACGACGCGCTCACGTGTGACTGTAATACTTTCTCTTCTAAAATGATAATATTATAGATTTAATATCTGTTGAATTGTCCACACCAGCTAAAGTCCTAATGGATATATGTCGATTTTTTTTAATTTATGGGAAGGGGGCCTATTTCATCACCAGGCGAAACATGTCCAATTATGCTCATAAACTTTTCCCAGAGTAGGAACTGGCAACCATTGAAATGGCTAGAAATATATGAAAGTAATGTAATTTTCGAGTCCCGATTATGCGTAATCGATTCTTGTGCGGGTAAAGTTTTCTTGAATGTCGACTTTATAGTGTGTTTGCGGAATCGGGGCGTTCACCTTAGAGGGGTTGGGAGGTTAGACCCAGCTATTTCGTCGTTTATTTAGTAGCAACTTCTGATGCGTCAAGAAAAGCAGTTTTAATAAAATTCACAAGCTACACTTCAAAACGAGTATCATTTACTTACAATCAATAACAACTAAAAGTTCCAGTTCACAATAAATAGGACAAAACATAACAGTATTAGGTAGTAAACTGTTATACAATCCCAGGCGCCTTCCCAACGTGTAACAACACAAATAACATTTTCATAAATAATATTATCTTCATTTTCTTTATGCTATTTGAGAATCTCTCAGAAATATAGCTTTGTTGAGCAGCTTATTCCTATTATGAGAGTACGACATATGTGATTATTCTCCATTTTACAAAATCCAGCTAAATAACAAATTGTAAGAAATCTACACAAAATAATCTCAGTACAGAGTACTAAAAAAACCGACCTCAAAAGTACGTGGAATTACGTCTATTTGCTAAGTTTTATTGAAATATCCCCTAGTTCACCATATACATATACAGGACTTGACAATGGAGATAGTAAAAATCGCTTTTCACTACTCAAAGTATATTGAGAGAAAAACGCTTTGAATTGGAGAAATAGCAAAATCAACCATAAAAATAATTGCTCCTTAAGTAAAATTTAGGCGCTATTTATAAAAAAGAATCTTCATGAGTGAACACTAGTGAACAGCCACACTTAGAAATGGATGATTTTCTTCAAAAAGAAATGGGACCACTACGGCAGTACCCCCTTTCCAACAAAAAAAGAATCATGAAAATCGGTTCATAAATACTGGAGTTATCGCGTAGCACACATACAAAAAAAACATACAGTCGAATCTGAGAACCTCCTCCTTTTTTGAAGTCGGTTAAAAACAAAAACAAACTAGACTACATAACATCACATGCTTCGCTCTGAGCCCAAAGTAAGTAGTTAAAGCACTTGTGTTATGGAAATCTGATACAACGACGGTACCACAAACACCCAGTCCTGAGACAATATAGAAAAGTTAGTACGTCTACATAAATACGGGGATCGAACGTTCTTAGTGTCGACACTAAGAACACCGGTGTGCAAGCCACTCAACCACGGAAGGCGCCAAAAAACAGTTGGAAACAAAATACTATCTACGATCAAAAGTAAACGTTGAAACAATATATCGCGTTCAGCGTGAATATAAGTTCTGTTTGCAATATATCCTGTTCATCCCGAATGTCAAAGCGCCAAATTAAGGTAAACATGACCTATTTCAACCCTCGTATGAAAGCGTTTGTTCTGTTTTCCATGCAGATCAATAATGAGCTGATGCTAACATAGAAAGCTACATGTACAGTCGGTGCCCTAAGATACCTGACTTACCTTAGCCGACCTTTTGGTTTTGAGAGCTTTCGTACGCATATTCTTTATGGTTGAAATTTGTATTCTGTATTTAAGTAAGTATACATTTAGCAGCATTAGAGCTCCTTGTGAAAGAGTTCATCCAGAGAGGTACTGCCACCTTACCTATTTTTGCCGCCAAGCAGTATTGTGAGCATTACCGCGTTCCGGTTTCGAAGGCTAAAGGTGCTGGTGAAATTACAGGCACATAGCACTTGTCAACATATGTATCAGGGTGTCGGGCGCAGTGGCAGTGCCACTCAGATTTATGCGATTTAAAGCTCTGAGTGGCACTGCAACTGTTAAGGACAGATGTGTCGCTTAGCACTAGACACACTACTTGTTGGTCCCATCTCGTAGTATGATGTAAACTAAGTTTCTTAAAACGTGATTCACTAATGATGCAAAAATGCTGAAATTATACCAAAATGAATTTTACGGCTCACGGGTTAACGGTTCAGGTATGTTAAGGCATCGACTGTACCTTACTACAAGGTATAAGGTATTTACTATCCTCCTACCTAAAACTCTGAAATCACAGACAAGACCTAAGCAATGAAACACGTGTGGTATTCAAATTACATAATTTCGTTCTCGCCTCGTAACAATACGCAGTTACATTGTCACACGACAAAACGGTACGGTACTTTGTCACATATCAAAAATACATTACGCTTTTTTCACGTCGTCTGTTTCCCTCACGTACGCATCACGTACACGTACAAGTTAACTAACGACATCCATTTCCTTGCTAAGTAAGCGGACCACAAAATGTACAAAACGTAAAACGAGACGAAGGGCACTCAGCCTATTAGCAAACAGCTCTACATTTACCAGAGCTTACCATTTTAATTCTTTCATTAAAGCACATTGCGTTTCTCTTAATATAAGAAAGACATTTTTGCAAAGCATATAACGTTGTCTATGGTAAAATGCAAGAAAGAATGCTCGGTGCAATGGTCTTATATACTAAAAAAGGCAGATAGGTTACCAACATGCCTGCATGATCGGACAGTTATTTGATTCGAAAATCAAATAACTGTACGATATTGCAATCAGTCTGCGTCGAGCAAAGAGACGAAGCTAACATTTGTAAAATTGAGTCATTTTATTCAAATTTCAAGAAAATTGCTGTCGTGTGTATTTAGAAAGCAAATAAAACATAACGAATCCCTTATCATGCGTAAGTAAGCAAAAATATTTACAATATTATATATTTTATTTATTTTTCTGTTTATTTTAATACAATAACAGTTGCTACTTGAAGATAGAGATAGTGGATTATTTTTGTAGCGAGTACGAAAAGGACGCATGAACACCGGTCATAGATTATAAGTGGATGAATAGTTTGATTCAATGATTAACTTAAAATATTCCCTTCAACTGAATCAATGAATTCATTAAAACACAAAACAATCAAACAGGAATTTTAATTAACTTTGAACAATTAGTATACTTATTAGATACAAATTGATTTTATTCATTATTCCCAAGTGAAAGTAATAGGGAGAAAGTTATTTGAATAGTAAACATAGTTATCCTATTCTCAAATCGATATTTCAACATCCAAGGCGTGGTTTACAACGACTGTTGAGGATTGTTGACGGAACTAACTACTATCTAAATACCGTCTACAAATACAATTCATTACCAAATTTGAAAATGCTTTTATGGGAACTATATACAGGGTTATTTATAAAATATTAACAACCTCGCAGTACTCCCGGGGCACTACACAGAACCTATTCGTGTCCATGTCAAGTCATCCGTGACCATGGAATCTGTAAGGCCCGAAACGTTGGTATGGTTTAGATCCGAAACAATATTTTCTATGTGTAACTATCGCGGAAACCTAAGAACTCGATACCAATTTAGGAAACGAACTTTCCTCTCCTCCTCATCTAGAGCCTGGAAACACTGAGTCGCCGATGTCGTCGAAAATATCTTTTCATTATGTGTAGGAATATGTAATAATACGAACGGAGCCCGAATGTTCGGCGACGTGCAATGCTGTTTAGAAACACGCGAAATATAATTTCTCGCGTTGATTCTACATACGTATGTATTTGTGAACACATCGCACTTAGTCGACGTTGCGTGACTTTCTTAACCGTTTACAATACAGACAGTTATTACAAAAGTATGCATTTTTACGATAATAGCACGGTTTAAAAGATACGCGCACCCAATATACATTTTTTGTATCATTTAAACTCGCATTACACGCAAACTTTTCAAAAGCCAGCCAGTGCATGAGTGAATAGGGTGAAGATATCTGCTACATTATAGTGGCGCAACGCCTGAATTTCCTCTTTAAAATATGCATACGAAATGCAGGAGCGTGCCGTATTAAAATTTTTGTTCAATTCACTGCATTTACTGCGGGCATTGCATTTCCACGTCTACAGATAAAGTGCGACGAGATGACAGTGTCATAATCTAAGCAATCTTGTATACGTTTCAGATGGAAGTATTTTTGATTGTAATTGATCGTGGTATTTGTAATATAATAAAAGTAAACCTTCAATTACTCCAATCTATACAATTTCTTTCCGTCTATAAAAGGTATTTTGTGAGTACATATAATAATCTCCCTAAATACGATCTCTACCAATTTCCCACAACAATGTCGCGAATTCTAGTTCGATTTTAATCAATAGTCCACAAATATGTGTGCGTTGAAAACGTCGATAATGGTAGTTTATAGAGCAACTGTTTAGTCAACTACACCATAACACAGGCTGGCTTTCTCCGATAAAACAATAAAACTCTTTAGTGCCTTCGCATCACATACTTTTAATTCAGTTAAGTCACTACACTATAAAAGCCAATAGAAGACATTACTCGTCTCGGTTCTTTCATCAAATTATACATATATATGTTTACATATATACACTCCCGGACACGTAATTCGAGCCACCTTCCATTTTTATCCTTAAAGGGCTAGAATAAAAAATATAGTTAGCATCGAAGAAAAAGGTTTCTCCGGTTTTTTCAATTCAAATAAGGACTTAAGAAAAGAATAAATAGTAAATAAAGTATACCAGTTTCAAAGTTGCATATTAGTTCTTGACCAATCAAGCATTGTTGAAGCTAAGGGTATTTATGTTGAAAACGCAAGGAGGCCCGAATTATGTGTCCGGGATTATATTTCTCTTTGTAGAGATGTTGAAACTACGGTTCTATAATTTGATTTTACCATGTTAACTATTAACGTTTATATATCATTATTTTTATGCCTATTTAAAATAACTTGGGAAATACTTACTCCGTGGCCGAACGGTTACCATCCTGGACTGCCACGCATAGGTCTAGGGTTCGATTCCCGGGCCTTATAAATTGGATTAATTATCGGTGTTTGGCCAAATAACGCTACGTTTGTAATCCTCAGCAATAATTTTAACCACGACCTTAGTTCTCAAATATAATAACAATATCAATATCCTTACTAGTTTTACGGTAGTGCCTTATTAACATCTCAAATTAAGGTCATAGATACTTTTGTGTTAGTATTGATTTCATCACAATAAAAACAATACACTGTTACAATAATAACAAGGACAATAAATAACATGTAATGTAAAAAGAATGTGCGTCGCTCGAATAAGCGATCCGTGACGAAAAGTAGGCAGAAGGCATTACGACTAAGCCTTTAGGGAAACAGCGCTAAGAGCAGCCGGCAAGCTCCGAATGTTGTAAGCACCGGAGTTTTAAGCTCTGCAACCAGTCTGCACGAACAGTAAACTTCCACCGCGCTAGCTTTCAGTATAAATTAGGGTTAAACTTGCATAATGAGTCCTCGTCAGTGAGCTTAAGCTTCTAAATCGGATCTTTCATCGGCCTGATCCCGAAAATTAATTTTCAATTGTAATTACGACAGGATACGAAAAGTTGCCTTTAAAACACGTTATTTAAAGCTTTAAGACCACAATTTACACATAACGTGGGTGTTCTAGTCCAGTTTTAGGTAAATTCCATTTTAAAATTTAAACATAATTAAAACCAAAATTGAATTTTAAAACAGGACAAAATGTTTACACATTTTAAAACAATCGTTAAAACCTTCAACATGCTCTTCTGAAAAAAAATCGAATTATCGCTTACTTCTACAAAACACCGACGATATCATGTCATCGCATCGGATAAGGATTTCTGTCTTCCAGAAACGTGCGTGACTTGACGCGAGGTGCATGGTGAGAGTATCAAGTGCCAAAGGCGACATGGACTTCACCAAAATGCCAAAATGTTGTTTATAATTGCTGTTACAGGGCCACTATAACTGGCTTCTGCGATTCACTCACTAATTAAACGAACTCTCTCAGGGATTATTATTACCACTTTCATAGTGACATTTTCAGCATGCCATGTCGTCGGAACCGTATGCTAGTTTGGTATGCGTTTGCGTTATTCCGCTTGTTAGTCGTCTGTGTATTTCAAACATACTTAATGTTTCACTCGCGTCACAAATAAATATATACTTCACAAGCTACTTCTCTCGCTGGGGAGTGACAAACGAAAATGCTGTTTCTAAGCGCGTGCTACGTGTCGTGCAAAGAAATACGCCAAATGTGCTCGATTTTCGGTCGTGACCAAGCACATCGAAACATAATAAACGGCACAAACATTTGACTTCGAAACCTCCAGGCGATATGCATGCACATGTCGTAAATTCGAAATTACTTTCGGGTTAAAAGCTTCTGTTTATAACCTATTCGACCAGACGGTTTCCTCGAGAAATGTGGTAGGGCTGCTGCCAGGACACCCGACCCCACGCACCCGCACCCCATCGGCACCTAGTCTCGTAAACAAGCGTTCATCTGCCACCGAGCCAGATTTACAAGCAATATACAGGAACCTTCATTATTCTCCGAATTCATAAAAACGCCGCGATATTGCGCCATGAAGATAACCACAGATTTAAAATTAAAATATCGCAAAAAGTTAATGTTAAACGCCAAGCATCGAGCCTAATAAATCTCTGCCGAGAATGGAAGGATAATGAATTACTCCCAGACTTTCAAGCTTCAGTTTTTGTGTTTATTGTGTAAAAGTGGTTGGAAAGTGAAGACAAAAGTTCAAAGAGCGAAGCGTCGCGTCGAACGGTCATTCATTAGCGTTGACGAGTGTCATTAAGTTTCTTGCTCGAAATTTTCACCGGAGATCTAGGAGTGGACAAAAACCCTGCGGAACCCAAGACAATGGGCAGACTAACTGTGCCGGTGATTACACAGCCGACGCATGCGTCGTGGGAGACACGCTATTGTACTTCGCGTGTATTGTCTCTTCGGCACTCGTCATTGGCCGGGATTAATGAATGAATATCATCAGCACTACTCCATCGGCACACTAACTAACTTCTGGGTTAATGGCAACATGCTAGGGCATGTGCGAGCAAACATGCGACTCACTAAGTTTTGACTCAGCGAATTTCTTTTTGATCCAACTTTGTAACGTCATTGTGCGACCGACAATTTGGAACCGGTGAATTGTGCCCCAGCTAATGGAATGGTATTTTTTATTTTCTATAATATCGAGTGGTGGGACGGAACGAAACAAGTCGTGTACACACCTGTCCATAACAGTTGCAGTGCCATTCTGAGGTTTAAATCGCAAAGATCTGAAGGGCACTGCGCCCGTTACCCTGAGACATAAGTTGATAAGTCTCATGTGCCTGTAATTTCACCAGTATAGTTATTTTAAAAGTTCTTTATAACACGCGCATTTATATTTTCTTGAAATGTATTTATTTTTGTACCAGTAAATAATTGAACGATTTTCTATTTCAACCTGTGGACATCCGAACCTATGCTACGCAGTGAAGGAATATGAAGTCTTAATTTTCAACTGGCATATACAAAACGACCGTATTAAGTAAGAAATTCGTTTTGTGTTTCAGTCTATTTCACAAACAGTAATACCCATTTAATACTAACAACTGCTAATATTCACTCTACTTTGCCTTATTGCATTAACTGTAAGTTCAGGCTACGTCAAAAAAGAGCTATACTATTGATTTCTAAACTGCACCATTTTTATTACTGCCAGTTACGTGACAGAAATTTACCTAAGTAATTAATACATAATAGGAAATGCAACTATTTTTTCGGATCTAAATCTTTATTTTTTTAATGATATTAAGTGACGGGACGAACAAGTCATGCGCCTGATGGTAAGCTACACGCAGGCAGAAATAGGTAAGGTACGTAAGTACTTCCCTGGACGAACTCTTTCACAAAGAGCTAAGCCGGCACCGCCGGTCCTTTAATGAAGCCGGCACGTGATAATGTATACCTATTTGGAATATTTGGAATAAAAAGTGACTTTAATCTTCCATATTTACAGGTTTATTTGGGCCATGTTTCTACACATATCTTGCAATAATCAATTTTCAATAGTACGCGCTATCTTTCTACGTGCGGCCTCTCAAATGTGAAAATTAAACTTCAAGTAGGAAAAATATATCGAAGATTTTCCAAACCAGTCGCGAAGTACAGATGGTAAAGTATGTTCTTGACAAAAACAAGGGTTTACTGTACTAAAAAAAAATAACAGTATATTGTGCGGAAGATTAGAAGGCAACCTAGACGTGCCGTACTCGCTTGCGGAGTTGTGCAAATTTAAATTGGCAACGGTCACATCATGTGACGTCGAAAGATCATTCCAAGCGTTGTTCCGACCAAACTAACAGAGTTATAATTTTGACAATAAAAAAAAACATTGTGTACTATAACAATAACAGTAATGTAAATAAGATAGAAGCCGAATAAAATTGCTAATTCCTTTTTATAATAAAGCGTGGGCGATTTGTAAACAGATGTTTTTATCTCCATATTTTTACCATATTTCAAAAGCGTTTGCCCATATCACATGTACATATTTTGTAGTTTATATTGCACATTTATTATTTATCATTAGCCCTAGTGATCAGTTACCGATTAATTAAAGCCATCCGCCACAACACATAAGTGCAAAGGTCATAATTTAATATAAGCACCTATTACTAAATAAGGTCACTTTCTATCTTCCGAAATACTTGTTCGCAAATGAAAATGTCTCACATTCGAAAATTAACGAAGTCGTACTTCGGGAAAAAAATTTGGATTCCATTAAAAATATTAGCACTAATATGCGAATTAGAAAACGTGAAAGATAAAAACGCGACAGGTGAATAAGAGAGGTTTGGTTCGCGCTAATCCGTCCATTAGTTATATGATAATATCAAGATAAAGCCCGTACAGAAATTTTCAATTTCGAATCCCAAATGGGATCCAGTTATTTTTAATTTAAAAATTAAAGCTACACGGAAAGGGCAACACTTTTATTCAAATAAAGAGTAAGACGCTCAACTGCATAAATTATTTATTTATTTATTTATTTTATTTATTTATTTTAGGAAGGTTTACAGCTATTAATACAAAATATAAAATACAAACTAAACAACATCAAAGAGCCTATTACAAACCTCCACTTATGCATATCAAAAATAGCAAATTAAGAGCTTTATTTATAGTTTACTATTTATACAGACCAAAGAAAAGAAAAGAAAAACCGGAAAATTTTGCAATGTTAAGCCATTATAGTAAATTAAACAATGATGTACACATAACGAAATATGCAGCTTGAGCACACCTGCAATTAATACCGTCCAAAATAATTCAAAGTTATAGTTCTTCGAATAGTTGCTGTGCTTGTTTCAAACAAATCAAAGTCATATTCAGTGTCATACCTGTTATAGGTACTACAGCCGCGTATCATGAATGTGTTTTGTCTATAATTTGTGTGAGCTATGGGAATGTGAAGCAACGGGCGACTCCGCAAAGTCAATGAGTTAGTACGGAGACCGATTTTAGACAATAATTCCGGACAGTCAATGCCAGCATTAGCCAATTTGGATAGAAAACAAAGATCATTCACTTCACGACGCACTTGAAGAGGCAGAAAATGATACCGCTTGCAACGGTGTTCGTAATCCACGGACTGTTGTCTGGTCTTAAAATCAAGAAATCGCAAAAATCTTTTTTGTATATTCTCTAATCGCGTGATATAGATGTTGTATTGGGGATTCCATACACAGGAAGCGTACTCAAGATGACTACGCACGAAGGCGCAGTACAAAACTTTAATAGTTTTCAAAGATTTCAAATCGTTGGACATACGGATAACGAACCCGAGGGCCTTTGAAGCCTTACTTGCAATATGATCAATATGATCTTTAAAGATTAATTTACTATCATGTATGCCCCCCAAATCCTTAATATTATTGACTCTAGTTAAATTGTGATTATGGAGTATATATTTAGATTCTATTTTGTTATTTTTACGAGAGAAAGTCATACAGAAGCACTTAGTTACATTTAGGTCTAATTTATTCGTAATGCAATATTGTTCGAACCGCCAGAGATCTTCCTGCAGATCACGGATATCAGATGAATTGTTGATAACCTTTAGGATTTTCATATCATCTGCGAAAAGTACAGATTTTGAATAACGAAAGCATTTGTTAATGTCCATTATGAAAATAATAAATAAAAGTGGACCCAAAATTGACCCCTGGGGTACACCAGAAGGTATCTTAGTCCACTGTGACAAAAAACCCCGTAAGACTACAGCCTGATTACGATTATCAATATAGGACGCAAACCAACGACACAAGTTACCATGTATGCCTGCTGCTTGAAGTTTAGAAAGCAATATACAATGGTCTATTCGGTCAAAACATTTTTTGTAATCAGTGTATACTACATCAACCTGTGCTCCTCTTTCCATCCCACTAGTAATGAAATCGTTTGCAATAATCAGGTTTGAGGATGTGGAACGTTGTCTAAGAAAACCATGTTGATCGCCACTAAATGAATTTTGTAAACTAGAATAAACTTCTATATAAACTAACCTTTCCAATACCTTGGCAAATAGACACAATTTGGATATGGGACGATAGTTTTCCACATTACATCTATTCCCTTTCTTATGGACCGGTGTGATGAAGGCAGATTTCCACAGTTTAGGTACAATTCCCTCAGACAATGATCGCCCGTACAACAGACTCAATGGAACCGCCAAACTTTCGGCACATTTTACAATTAAAAGTGGAGGAATCAAATCAGGTCATGGAAATCGGAAACAACGACGGTACCACAAACACCCACACCCGAGACAATAATAGAAAATTTAGGTTTTCTACATTGACTTGGCCGGGGATTTGATCCCCGGGACCTCAGAGATGGCGACACCGTGAAACTCTTTTGTGCATCTCACTTGACAATGGAGGTCGTTTAATTACATCACAATATGTCTTCTACCTAATACAAACATCTGTATTGTTAGTGTACCTAGTAATTTCACATCCAATTAGAGTTGGCAAGGGCAATCCCCCAACTTATCGATTAATGATTGAGGGCAGTGCGTAACACCGCGCACTTTCCCCTTACAGACAATAAGGTTACTGTGAATAAGTGGGCTATTCATCATTTCAACGAATTGACTACATGTACGTAATAATTGCAAAGAACAAATTATACTACAACTTTGTTACCGCGGCTGACACCATACAAAGTATCTTTATAATTGCGTCTTTGTAAATATTTATGTGGTTTAATTTAGTAGTTTTCATTTTGTTTGTGATTTTGTTTTTGTAATTTATCTGTGTCTAAGTGTGAATGTTTTTGATTATTGATTAATATATGAAAGTTTTTTATAATATCAGTTCCTAAATTTGGACACATCGAAAGGGTTGAAATATTGAAGGGAGTCGTTCATGGCGTTTATTAAAATGGAAGGGAAAGCTTCATTGTTAAACTTCAGCCTACTTTTATACGTTACAATTTTCTATTACACGATATCTTGAAATGATTTCATGTTAGATGATAAGCTATACACGCCTGTCCATAACAGTTGCAGTGCCACTCAGAGTTTTATCTGAGGGGCACTGCCACTGCTCCCGTCACCCTGAGGCATAATTTGACAAGTGCCTTACCCTTTAAAACCCAGTAATGCTGCTGCTTGGCGGCAGAAATAGGTAAAGTGGCAGTACTTCCCTGGACAAACCCTTTCACAAGGAGCTCTGCTGCTACGAAAATCTCTTATATTTCCATAAACCAAGAAATGTAAAGTACAAGTTTGCTATGAAAATTTTATCTCGATGACCTTTGTTTCAATTTTGACGCAGAATCAGTCAGTCAACTATACTATCAGGTTTGAAACCAGCAAAAGCCGTTAACGCACTATCACAAAATTAAAACTATCTGCGAATATGCAAACCTATCAACGTTCGTACATCAAAGAGTCGTTAAGACAAGAATGTCGCGCAATGTCTCGGAAGCAACTAAGTTTATTGACCTAGCACTTGCACCGCGCCGGTGACATCCATCTCAGTCACGTTCGGAGATAGATTGGCGGCCATTAGAAATCAGCACTGCGTGATGCTCGTGACCACAAGATACTTAAGGTCAACAGACTATCGTTACCTCCTCTTAAGTCCAATGTACCTAACTAGCCGATTACAGAACTGTACACTCCACCAGGGCTTGGAATATTGGTATTTTCAAAAACCTGTACCACCAAACTAGCTACAGTACCTACCGGTACATAGATGCTACCGCTATAAATTATACCCGTATTTTTACCGGTACCAGGAACCGGTACCATTAACCTTTCTATGATACGGGTACTTGAGATACTGCCGGTATAAATTATACTTGTAATTTTAAGAAATAATTTCATTGATCTTCTAGTCTCCGTATCAATTATCCGGTATTATATAGGTTTTTGTAACAACTATATACCAGATATTATTCCACTTGCATGTTAACCGCAGCCAGACGTGGCAAACTGGCAATGTCACGGGAACAGCTGTGCGTGGAGTACCGGTACCTTTAGGTAAGTATATTGGTTTTCCGTTGGTATCCAGGTATCGAAATATAAAATACCAGTATAATTACATGTATTTTTCATACCGGCACCAATACCTGCACTCTACTTACCTATACGATTAACAAATGCACTATTGGCATCTATTTCGGTCACATTGGATGACTGGCAGTAAACGGACAAGAAGCACGAAACTCGTGAATGTCAACGTTATTGTCAATCACGACAACGATGCTGGTAGACTGATGTTATGATTGATGGCCACTTGCAGAGATTACCGACAAATTTCAAATAAAACTGATCAACGAAATTGTGCCATTCACCTCGTCTAATAAGCGAATTTAGCGTGTAAAGTACATTTCTGTTCATCAGTAACCATAAGCGTGTTGAATGTCTCGCACCACTCGCCATCACAGACACGCTCACGTGCGTGCGGGATTCTGCCGAGTAGGCGGCACGGTGATCTCCGATGCAATCACAACGCATTACCGCCATAGTTTTTGCACACTTCCTATCATCTTCTCAAGAAGATGCAATTCAAATTTCAATAACACGGTACTTCAACTGTTTACAAAAATATTTGAATACGATTTTACAAATCTGTTCAATATGTAAATACTTTCCAAACTTTCCTCATTCATCATGATCTCAAGATTTATTTTCATGGTTGATACATCCGAGAAGGATTTATACCACACATGTGCACTTTTCTTGACACACCGCAATCAATTACACCAAAAAAAGTCTTTTAGATACTTACTACTTACTGGTAATAAGAGAATCTTGAATCTTTTATTTTAGTGTGAATTAGTGTCTGAGTCCGCACACAAATATTTGTACGGGCTTGCATATACAGATGCATAAGTGCAATATATTCACGCCACAAACGATTAACGCTATTTAGGAAGGCAGCGGATTAAGACACAGTGCATCTATTGACAAATAGAAGAGATAGCTGCTGAGTAATGTGCGATTGCAATTATTTGGAGCATCGCAAGGCGTGCCTGGCTGGCTTCCTTCCCGGCAAAATGGCCGGAACGGAACGCGCCCACCCATTACGCGCAAGCTCTCTAGGATCGCGTCCATTATCAGCAACCGGCGATTTGCACCACATAGCGCTCGTATAGCTTCCATTTAATTAATTTTAAATGCGCTGATTGCACAAGATAACGTCGATCACCAGGCAATATCAGATTATTACTTTTTAAATTTTGCAAATAATATCCAAAATACTATTACTCTGCGTGTATCACTATTTTGATGAATCTTAACAAAAATGATAACGTAAAGAGCTCCCATGTTTGAAACATCATCTAAAAAAGTCTAATACAAATTATCCTTATAATGCCTAGTATATTCTTGCAAATTGTACCAAAACACATCATATGGACACAAATGACAAGGCCATAGCAACAAACAGTATTAGACGGTAGGGCAGGCGGCAGACGCGCGATGGAATGGGGATGACATTCAATTTCGTGTAACACTTATTCCGGAATGTGCCCGGCGCTGATGAACCTGGCCCGGTAGAGCATGTGACGTGATCAAAGTCACTGTTGCCTGATCACTTCCTAGAACTGTAAGTTTTCTATCCATATTATTATGCGTCCTACGCAGAATTTTTATTTTCACAAAACTTGGTAGTCTAATGTTTTGATCTACCGCCTCTCAAACAGAGGGCCGTGGTTTCGAATCCGGGCTTGCTCCTCTGATAAGCTTCTCGGTGAAGGAAACCATCGTGATGAAAACACAACCCTCGGAAAGCGTGTGAAGTCTCCAACCCGCATTGGATCAACATTGCGGACTATGGTCCAAACCCTCGCATGAGAGGAGACCCGTGCCCAGCAGTGGGATGTACAAACAGGTTGATGATGACAATGACGATGATGAAAAAGAGGGTGTTATGCCTCGGCTCAATCACGTACCTACAGTATTCGCTAACAACTAACTGTAATGGAGTAAATTACAGTAGCATCTAAATGTTCATATAGTATCAAGTTGTATTGAAAAGCACGATACCGCATAAGTAAACTCGCATGACCCGGACGCAAGAGAAACTTGATACTTTTGTGACATACCAAGTTGAAACGGCACGATTTAAGCATTAACTACGAACGCACTAAATGATATGACGTATTAAAAGTACTTACTTGAAACATTGTTGTTTCATATTGTTTCGCATTTCCAACCGAGCACATAGGGAGTCGCGCTTTCTACCCACACGTACAGTTACTTAGTCGATACAAACCTACACTTTTCTGCCCGGTACGAGATAATTACTACGTTAACGTTTCGCTAACTTATTAAGAAGCATAAGTACCTACAATTATCACGTCTGTCACCTTTGATTACTGTTTTTAGGAATATCTTATTGTATATTCCTACTTACGAAAGTATAGCACCGAATAATAAGATAGTAATGAATAAACTAAGTTCCTAAAGTTGGACATATCGAAAGGGGTTGAAATATTGATGAGGGTCGTTCATGGCGTTTATTAAAGTGGAAGGGAAAGCTCCATTGTTAAAGTTCAGGTTATTTTTATACGTTACAATTTTATACTACACGATATCTTGAAAAGATTTGATGATACAGTGGAAAGGAATCGCATTTTTATTTTTTAGATATCTTGTAATTATTATTGATACAATTTTTTTTTATGATACTAAGTGACGGGATGAACAGGTCGTGCGCCTGGTGGTAAACGACACGCCCGTTCATAACAGTTGCAGTGCTATTCAGTGGGTTAAATCGCAAAGATCTGAAGGGCACTACCACTGCGCCCGCCACGCAGCAGCAACATGTGCCTGTAATTTCACCAGCACCCGTACCTTTGGAAACCGGAACGCAGTATTGCTCACATTACTGCTTGGCGGCAGAAATAGGTAAGGTGGCAGTACCTCGCTGGACGAATTCTTTCACAAGGAGCTCTAAAAATCGATCGCTCCAAAGATCGAACAAACGCAAAGAAAAATTCCTTCGACCCGACTGGACTCGAACCAGTGACTGTTGCCTCAACGTGGTTACCGTTCTGCTAAGCTACGGATCGAAAATAAATTATCCTGTAATTTTATACGTCGGCAATGCTTTCAAAACGCTTTATAGGCATAAATCAACTAAGCAATTAAGCTAAAACCAATTCAAATTCCAATCAAATTATATACTGATTTATACAGAAATAAGTATTAAAGCAGTGGACGTACTCAAAATCGACCGTCCAGTCGCAAAGAGCTCATATCTCTATGTGATGACTTTAATCCTACACAGTGATCCCGGACTGGTCATAACCGGGCTTTAATCTCGGACACTATCATAATTGGATCCCGTGGGTACTAAACCCCATGCCATCGACAATACATCAACGTCGGCTTCTCGTTATAATGTGTGTACGAATGTTAATGCGTCACGTGAATGTGCAGAAATTTGTTTGGTTATAAAACCTTTACAGAATAATGTTTTATTTATTTATTCATAGTGTCCAAATAAACAGAATGGACGATCCTTATAACACCGTAGAGATCACATATTATTACGTAAACAGTTTATTGTACTACAAGACAAATTACAATTTTTAACAAACAATAATGGCTAGTGTACAAAGGCGAGTTTATCCCATAAAAGAATTTCTTCCATCTAACCTTTGAAAAATTGAGAGGAAAGTTGATTTCCGGGTCGGCAATAAAAATAAATAAATAAAAATACTTAACGCTACATTGTTTTTAATAATACTACGTGAGGAGTCGAACAATTCGTGCGCCGGGTGGTAAACGATACGCCTGTACAGTTGCAGTGCCACTCAGAGCTTTAAATCACAAAGATCTGAGGGGCACTGCCACTGCGACCGTCTCCTTGAGACTTAAGTTGATAAGTCCCATGTGACTGTAATCTAATACTAACTCAATAAATACACAAATACATTTACTATATCACATGTAAGTAAAATGTGGTCAGCAATACACATAAATCTATAGTAAAATTAATGTATAATATAAAACTATAAATAAATATATTAAATGTAAATAAAAACTGTGTAAGCTCTAACATGAGAAGATTTCGAGCCTTCTAAAGGGCAAAAATTAGTATGAATGTTACGCATTCTGCGTTCATCCTGTTACTTTGAGATGACACTTAATTTGATCTATTCCAAAATAAACCAAAGCTTTTCAATAATTTCAGTGCCTGTTCAAAGTAGTTTCTGTACGAATAATTTATTATACCAGCAGTACGTAGTTGTATTACTTATATGGGTCAAGCCCCCACCTTCGCATGGCCCTGTCAACCTTCTTAATTACAAGAGCCGAATCATAAGAGACGCACGGCATATCGTTCTTGCTTGGAGTTCTTAAAGTCACAAATCACATATTAGTAAATAGTTTAAAATACACACTGAAAAAAATCTTAATATGTTTTACCCGAGAACCACACCAAATATCTTATCTCTAACTAGAGAATTCCCTGGACTTTGAGTACCAGAGCAACGAAATTTACTCCGGAACAATTTATAAAAATTAATCAATAAATAAATAAATAACGTGCACACTTATAGCCCCGCACTAGGGAAACCCTGTATCGCGGGTGCCATGGACACACACATAGACAACCACAAATTACATCCAAACTCACGAGAGAAATGAATGTAAGCCATACAAATAGTTCTCCCAGCCTGGGAATAGAACCCGGGACCTCCGCGTGGCAGTCCAACATGATAACCGTTCGGCCATGAAGGCAATTTTGTAAACGTGTAATTTTATAAAAGGTAATTTCTCAAATCGGTCCAAATCGGGAAATGAATCCGGGGCTTCCTCTTCGAACGTCTAAGATGCAAACGGGGCACCGAGATCGTGAAAAAATTTTATTAATGAACTTAATTCAATTAGCACCGTTTTGGTGTAATAAGGCCACATCTGCAAAATTACAACTTTTCATGAGCGAGAGTTATAAAATTTCACACTATATGATTTATAATTTGTTTCATGTAGTTCGCATTAGTTTCGTCACTTTCATGGGACAAGCACTTTTGGCGTATACACATGTGACTTATTATAACCAAGGGAATGAATCCTTACTTCAAAATTGTTCAGATGGAAATAGTTACAACTTACACCTTGAACATAGTATAGTAGATTAGTAGAGCTCCTTGTGAAAGAGTTCGTCCAGGGAAGTACTGCCACCTTACCTGCTTCTGCCGCCAAGCACTAATGTAAGCATTACTGCGTTTTTCTGTTTTTAAGGGTAAGGGTGCTAGTGACATTATAGGCACACGGGACTTGTCAAATTATGTCTTGTGGTAACAGGCGCAGTGACATTGACATGGATTTAAAAGCACTGCGTGGCATTGCTACTGTTCAACTACGACGTATTCGTCCTGTCTCTTGGACTTAAGACTTCTCAGTTAATGTCTTAGGGTAACGGGCGTAGTGGGAGTGCTCCTCAGATCTTTGCGATTGAAAACTCTGATTGATGCGTGTCGCTTGCCACCAGGCGCACGACTTGTTCGCCCCGTCACTTATGTCACTTGGTATCATAAAAAAAAGAACATCTTGTTTATTCCAATAAATGTTTTTCAATGTACCATATACGAACTACTATGGTAAGTGTCTTAATTGAGTCAGCTTATAAGGCTTCTGCGGTTGATCTAAATACACACTTTACCATCACGAACATCAATTATAATGTCACGCCTCATAAACTATACACATGTTAATA
>NW_020653337.1:17019230-17099952 GCF_003589595.1 Hyposmocoma kahamanoa
TAATATTTAGCGGTAAAGCACTACGGGTGTGCAGTAGCGTTGCACACGCGCCGTTAGCACCGTGATCGAAACACGCCGAACTGTTATCTTGTGACACTAATGTACATTCATCGTGTCATTACACATGCCGTCATTCCAAAATTACCGCCTTATAAGCAGAAACAGAAGCAATGATGTACTATTGAAAGTCTGATAAGTATCAAAATGCCCTGACGAAAATTGAACCAACAAAACCAAGTAAATGTGTAACATCACTGAGTATTTTAGCCTCCCAAGACCCATCAAACTACAATGTGAAAAGCGTTAAACGCGCAATGTACATTAAAACGTACTAAATATAGTAACATGCTTCAGGCTCAAGCAAGTATGCCCACAGTTTTGTATGAAAAATGCAAACTATCTTTTAAAGAAGTTTTGGTAAAAAAAAGAATATATAGCGCGAAATTTGAAAGCGATAATTTCATTATAGTGTACACTGTGCGTTAACGTGATCATAGGAATTAATTATCAATAGGCGTGAATCACTTCACACATTATGTACCGTAATTTTAATGTAATGGGCCGTAGGAAGTCAAATAGACGAGTTTATACGTACATCCAGCAACAGTCAAATCAACTCATTACCAATTATGAATTATCTTCAAAGACAACAACTATATAGTAAGTAAAATACTACAATGTTATCGATAAAGTTTCTGCAATTGCTATACATTAAAAATGAAACTATTTTGTTCTGATCCAAAAACACGTATATTAATTTTTCAAACAAACCAACGTTTCAGGGCTTTCACAGGTCACGGCAAAAAATATATGCGATTTAGATCCCAAACTACAATTACATCACTTTACACGCATCCACTACTGAACATAAGCCTCCTCAATTTCCAAAATACACAATATTATAACCCTTGTAGATAGTCCAAATAGAAATTAACAACATGGTGATTTGAATTACAACGACACTAATACATTGGCCATAAAATTAGCTGCTCTTACTCAGTACCAACATAGCAGTTTCGAAACGTGTAATCTGAATATTTCCATCGTTGGTCTACTTTCGACAACATTCATCATCATTACCGAAGTAGTGAATCGAGACAATTTGGCAAACAAAGGGTAATAAAGGCGCTCTTTTATTAAATAAAACAAATTTAAACCATTTTGCGGAACACGTGGATAATTCGTGCACAAGTAATAAAACAACGAGGCCCGTTACAATAATCAGGCACATTAAAGTAATGATCCAAATCTAAGCAGCCGAGGTACTCTCCATTAGCCACAACCGTAACCGATACGTCGTATGACAGCCACATTCTATTACCCCATCAAAACTTATTACCAGACTTTCTATATAATACCCCACGTCGTCGGTGCAAGAAGGCAACCGCAAATGCTCCTCAGTTCAAAATTAGGCAAAAAGACACGCTAGAAATCTGCATATTGAATAAATAAAATTAAATTGTGGAAGCAGAAAGCGATGTCTGACGCAGGCTGTATGAAAACTTGGTTTGCGTTTGAAATTTCTCGTCGGACACACAAAGCGAGGACAATGAGAGAAAAACAATTGGCATTACAGCCGGAAGCGGTGAAATTTGTCTGATCAATATCAGTTGTTCGAATCGTTTTAGATTTCGTACCGCAACTTATCAGGAAAACGGAAATCTTAAATCATCACTCTCTGTTTTAGACTGTTTTACCCTTTTTCGTCATCAGCTGTTACAGTTAGTCACGTGGTAACAATCGGTCGAGGAGGAACAATTTAAGGAAGGTGCAGATTAGTTATCACAAAGGCAACAAATTAACTAATAGCTTTAAGTAATAGACAACGTGTACCAATTGATTGCCAACTACTGAAACGGACGGATGGATTAATCAATAGGTACATATTTGTTGCTACTGTAGTAATGGGCGTCGGCAGAAATCAATCAAATTGTAAAGGAGTAATTGTGGTAATAAAAAAATAATTTAGGACCTCATAGAAACTATACACCTTTAATATACAGTGTATTTAATACAATGTATATTTCCCGACTTTAATTCAGATTATGCTTATATCATGATAAAAACATCCAATAAAATCTGAAGAAGCCAGAATGACAGTCAAAGCTAGTAGCCTAATTTAATCCATGTCAACTCGCATGCGAGCAAGCAAAAACCCATATGTCTCTGTATTTGATCAACGGGAGACAATATGGCGTTTGCACAGTTCGCAACGGTTCTCCGATCGCGTCCTTTCCAAACACGTCCGATCGCTATTGTCCCTTTTCTGCTACAAAATCAACTCATAGCACCTGACGTCAAAGCTACCAAACAAGTTTCCGTTGGTCGTAGACCACAACATTGAACTAGCCAACTTATACATTTGATTGGTTCCAAAATGTACACAAACCCCGCATAATTATTTAGTTGATATTCAGATGCTCTTATTCGAGTAATATCGATTGCACGATTTCTTTCCCTCCTTTACGTTACGTTCGTTAATCGTAAGTATCAAATACGTTCCGGAGAACGAAGTCGATAAAGCAGACTTTCTCCTGCAGGCGTATAATAATAAAATCTCGAACTTCGGATTATTTATCTATGAATATGTAAATGTTACCTAAAGAACCTGTTAAGCGGAAAAGTAATGAAGCGAAAGATGCAAGTATGTCTCACATACCACACAGTGCGGGAACACACTGACCGACATACTTATTGTCGCGACGCGCTTAATCGCCTCATATTGCTTTACAGCGCCTTGAAACGCAATAAATATTGCACTACACAGTTGCGGTTTTAGAACAAACCGCTGAGGACATATTGTATTTAAAAGGTAATCGTGTAGACCACATTATGAGTCCTATGGGCGAACTACACAGTTAACCCAGATTACGTTACACTTCGTATTTGAGGATTTATAAATAAGAATTTCGTCTATACCAGTATGCAGTAAAAGAAAATTTCTGCTTATAAAACTATACTGAAATCGCAACAAGTTAATATACTAACAATATCGTCGCTATTGACACCAAGACAGAAGATGATACCGCAATTAGAAAACGAATAAGTGATTCACGGGAGAAAGCTGAAGGATGAGACCCGTACCATGACTTATCGGCATCGTGCCAGCCTCGTCGCCACTTTCGCCGCGGATGTGACAAATTAACTTCTTAATAAAAGAACGACCGAACAAAGCGCTTGTAGCGTAGCATTTGACAAATTTTAAACGATCGTCTCATAAATCTCAGTTAATCAACTACATTTTTTATCCCACTCATCATTTATCATTCACTAAATAACTCAACAGATATAACTGAGTTCGATTCATAAAATACCTGATACTTGATTAATAGCCAGCAGTGAAGTAATCGAACAAGCCATTTTTCGAGCAATAGATACTGTGGCGGCGTCACAACGCAGCTTGGGGTAGGAAACAATTAAGTCTGTTTCACACCAATTAGTTCGCTCATGAGACTGAATTAGTTTATTTTGGGAGGATAAATTGTATTCTATTTATTCACGAAAATATAATTTCCTTTTACAGAAGAAAAATGTACTATTAAACATAATTAATATGGATTATCACGTTGTTAAATTAGGTTTACTTGGAAGATTTTAGGGACGCGTTGTCACCATTTCGCTGAATACAGCAAAAAATTGTCAACCTTTCTTTTCACGTGAAATTGGTTAAAAAAATTTGCGGAGGCACGAAACATTAAAAATTGAACAAGTATAAATTGTAAATGGAGGCGCGACGGCGGCGGCGTCACGGCCCCGTTGGATCAATCATTCCCGAAACAGTTACAAGTTTGGATCCAGTTAAACTTCTGCCGGGATCCAATTGTGGAGTCTCAGTTTATACATTCTAGAGACGGTGTCTGCAAGAGCGTGAAACTTTAATGGCGTCAGTATATCTTGAGGGGTTCGCTATAAATTGGGAACGAGGCCTACAACGACTCAGGAACGTAAAATTGTCAGAAAAATGGCGTTATAAATTAAAAACGTTTGTCTTTTACAACAAATTTTAGCTCCAGTAATAGCTTGGAGGTTTAATATCTATTTGAATTGCCATTACACTTTGCAAAGACAACACCATCGTCTTGAAATATTGATTTTCTCCCAACAACCTGATATGATCACATTTCAACTGTTACGTGAGTAAAAATATTACCACTCCTTTTGCATATTTAAATTTGCGATTCTGTAAAGCAGGAGCGTGTACTCGTAGGAGTGAAATGTTGATGTTGCTCGCGCAGCATACGCTTTCTTAACATGCCAGCACCACTTGGAGCAGATAATAGCTCACCTTTACTACTCGGAACAAACACTTTTGCTATAAACAATGCACAAAGCTTAAACAACAATCTGTCGAAAGTAAAGACCATAATAGATTATGCAGTAGCAACGCTTTAATGTAAAGCACAAATTGAAATTTGGTTATTATTGATTTGAGTTTTCGTTTGTAACTACAAAATTAAACAGCAAAATTATTATACGTGTGCCATACACAAAGCACATTATGTGCTCCAATATCTTTATTTCCTGAAAACCAGTATAGACCGGTTGTGCATCGGGCCAATGCAAAATCTGACAATGTATTAATCACGGCTAATGATCCGAGAGAAATTTTCACACAGCCCAAGTTGTTTCGCTATTATTGACAGGCGATTTATAAAAAGTGAACCCGACACGTGTACGTGAAATAGTAAGGCGCTAGGACATATTAAAAAGAAATTAATTACGCTTCAGAAAGTGCAAACTGCCGAGAACTGAGTAAAGTTGCCAAAGCGAGCAAGTTCGTGGGGAATAAAACAGCAGTTTCGGAGTGATACCTAGTGGGAATTTGCAGACAGCAACTAATGCATCTACGTAGTTCCTGAGACGTTAACATCCGGAGATGTGTGTAATTCGGGATCGTGTCGCGACTCGACAACGAGCGCGTGACTTCTCCATTCTCGGTCACTGTTAGACTTATACAACCTGGGGGCCTACTACAACCTCTTAAAACAATATTACTTTAACCTTACATTGACTTTACGTACCATAAAGCGCTTAAAGTAAGCTTATTTGCAATGTTAAAACTATGATATTTTATTGGCAGCTTTGTGACTATTCATTCACCTAGTTCGTACTATGACGCGACTTTGACAGTAAAGTATATATTATATATTAATATTGCTCTTATGACAAATTTAGCAATCTTAAAATAGTTACACGAATGCAATGAAAACAATATTATTTTCAGTTTTATTGTCTTAATATCGATTTGTAATGAGTAATAAGTTATTTTGAACTTATTTATTTACATACATCTCTTCAATATTTTGTTTATTTTTTATTTAATGGCACATAGGAAATAATTTCTCGTAAAATAAAAATACGTGATGTTTATTTCGTAAAATTATGACAGCACTATGCTATATGCTCCTTTTTACAACGTGACTATCAAGTCTCAGCTTCTTTTATGTATTTTTCTTCATGAAAATGCGGAATAATAATTGAAAGCAACGTAATTTTAATAGTTTTCATTATTACATACTTTTATTATTTTGGCAGTTCAAATTATCTGAATGTGAATAATATTAGTACTTTAACATTATACTACGATAACACGATTCGGAACATCAAAAAAGAAAGAGATGGCATTATACAGTTCATATAGCGTTATTTCTTTCCTATTTTTAGTAAGGAATAGACAATGTAGCGAAATCATTCGTTCTTTCGGTCACTTTAGCAATAATACATTACTTGGTTGACAAGTTTGTCATGGTACGAAAAGGAGTAATGTTACAATAAGCTTACTTTATGCTTACATTGAAATAAGATTGTTTTTGGAAAAGTTATGGTAGGCCCCCAGGTAACATTTTTTCTTGGAAACTGTACCGTACTAAACTTGCAAAACATATAATTATAACTTAAAAAAAATACCTGAAGTATTTGTGGAATTACATATATTTGCCAAGTTTTGTCAAGCAAGGGAAGTGGGTGAAACGCCTGTTTTACCACCCACAGAGGTGGAATATTTTTTTGTAATTGAAGGGATACACTACAGAGGTTCCCTCTTTTCCAATAAAACAATCATTGGAAAAAAGATACCTCTGTAGAAATTCAATCATTGACATCGTTTCACATAAATGTCGGAGTAATCGCGTAACATCTCACAAAAAAACACAGTCGAATTGAGAACCTCATCCTTTTTTGAAGTCGGTAAAAAAGTAATATTTTACGTAGCTGGATGTGTAGCCGGGTGTACATTGTACTTCAGCTACGACTATAATGAACTTGAAATATTAGAAGAAATGAGGTTTACAGGATTTTGTTTTTTTTTGGAGCACTAAGGTCAGAAAAGAGGTCAAGAAACTTCGCAAAGCAAGACTAATAATTTAATGTAGCAATACTTGCAACTTATAACTACGTGTGGCTGAACGGTTACCATGCTGCCCTCTGGTATGCGACGCAGAGATCCAGGATTTGATTCCCGGGCAGGGAGAATATGGCCTACATTCATTTCTCTCGTGAATTTGGATGTAATATATGTGTCCATGTGTGTGTCCATAGCACCCGCGGTTTCCCCAATGCGGGGCTTATAAAAAAAATGCCTTTTCGGAGTTCATGTTTGACACAAATTGTGTAATCACCTATACGACCTTCTATACCATATGCTACAAGTAAATTATACGACTTCAGTGAAGCAGTAGCTACAGGTACAGGTATACAGCAATCTTCAAATAGTTAAGTCACACAAAATTTTAATGCACCACACAATCATTGTTAAAAGTATCGTATTTAACGTAGTTTTGAAATTGATAAAACTGTTTCCCTTATAACGGCCAAATAATTTTTCCGCTCGTAAATCTAGATAACAATGTGTTTTATAAACATTGGTCGATATGTTCACGTTCGATGGGGCCTGGCCGCATAAGGATCGTGTTATGAATTATCCCAGCGCGTAATTTGTAGACGTGAGCTGAATGCAAGCGATAACGTGGAGCTGAGACCATCGCGACACGTATACCGAGAAAGACATACCACGCGTTTCATTTTGCGCGACACGATGACGCATTGACTATATAGTAAGACGTGAAAAACCGTCAAATTCTTATATTTGCAGATCAAATAAAAACATTACATAGGAAATAGGGCACACGCTTTTGTAAATCCCTCGAGGTATATTCGGCAAATGTGCGATTTCATTGTTGTATGAACACCAATTCGAATTCTATTTACATACACTTTACGCCTTTTTCCCACCGGGGCAGGCAGAGACCACATGCTTCTACTTGCTACGACCTTGACACGCCCTCTTTCGCCTCATCAACATGCATCAATGCTTTCATGCACGCTCATCGGCTAACAGTAATTTAGTAGCAGTGGAGCTCCTTGTGAAAGAGTTCTTTCAGGGAAGTACTGCCACTTTACCTATTTCTGCCGCCAAGCAGGAAATTTTAGCATTACTGCGTTCCGGTTTTGAAGGGTGCTGGTGAAATTACAGGCACATGGGACTTGTCAACGTATGTCTCGGAGTGACGGGCGCAGTGGCAGTGCTACTCAGATGTTTCCGATTAAACTCTGAGTGGCACTAAAAAGTTATGGACAGGCGTGTAGCTTACCATCAGGCGCACGACTTGTTCTTCCCGTCACCTGATTTTATTAAAAAGAAGTACTCTTGATCTGGCCTCTTATAGGACGTCCTCAATTTAGTCATGTTCCCAAATTGCCTGGTCACATTCGCCTTATTTTGTTTCATCAATCTTATTTCATTCATCCTCTTTCCTTTTTTTATGTCAGGAAATCCTCATCCCCCTCCGTCTGGGGAGGCTGTGTTGGACTCATACCGGTTAAAACCTGACGGAATCTCGCCCCGACGCTTTCCGGTGGGAACACGGGAAAGCAATTGCACACTACCGCGAACCCACCAGCGACCGCCGTCTCCAGTACCACCCTGGGAGACTAACTTAACGAGTGTTTCTTTAATAATACATAGGGTCGTATTCCAGAGCTCTACTCAATGCTCAAGTCAGGATTTGAGCAGACTTGAGTATGATTTCAAGCACTGAAAATACGACCCTAATGGACGAATACGACTTGAGTATGATTTCTAGTGCTTTGAATCATACTCAAGTCCTGACTTGAGCATTTTGTAGAGTTCTAGAATACGACCCTAAGTAACGAGACGAACAAGTCATATGCCTGGTGGAAAGCAACACACCTGTCCCTAACAATTACAGTGCCACTCAGAGTTTTAAATCGCAAAGATCTGAGGGGCACTGCCACTGCGCCCGTCACCCTGAGACATAAGTTGACAAGTCCCATGTGCCTGTAATTTCACCAACACCCTTAACCTTCGAAACCAGAACACAGTAATGTTCACATTACTGTTTGGCGGCAGAAATAGGTAAAGTTGCAGTACTTCCGTTGACGAACTCTTTCACAAGGAGCTCTACTGCTACTAAACTCTATACCCTATACTGATGACGTATTAAAACAAATTACGCGACTTTAGATCCGAAAAAATTATTTCGGTACCAATATTGTTTTTACGTTTTGCTATTAATGAAATGCGATAACCCCTATTTCAAGAAGGCTATTACGACGAGCGAGTCTAGACGGATTATTCAAAATTAAGTGTCTCGCGCGACTGGTGAGTTTGAAATAACTCAATAAAAGCTGCCCTTTGCGTCGCTTGTGCCCCGTCGAGGTACAAACATTGATTTGATGAAATTGCGAAAAGTTTAATCGATCTGTCACTCAAGGCAGTTGAAGAAAGCTTTTGTACAAATTAAGCTGTATTGCAGGTTAAGAGCGGTGTGAATTTAATTTTCTTCAAACGAAAAAGAGATAAGCAACGAAATACTGATCTTGCATCAAATTAATCTTGGTAAAGTCAGATTTCTTCGATAATTCTTCCGGTCATCACTTAATTTTAAAAAATCGGGACTTAATTGCGTACAAATATATTTTATTTACCTCGAATTTTCTGACGTGTACCGATGTCCATGGTCTTAAAGAGACTCAAGACTCCCTTCGAGGCCAAGGAACGTCCTTGGCAACACGTCCGAAACGTCGAGGTAAATTAAAAATATATTTATGGTTAATTTTTAGGCTAGTATGCTCTTATCATCTTAGTATTCGAGTATATAATCGTCAAACATTAAATAATATATTATCAGGGTACTACACGCGGATATTAAGTAATATATGTACATACAGTACATGATATAACATTTTAGAATATTGAAATAATAAAAATTGCCACCGAAATTAGGTTGAGAAAAGAGTCTTGAAAATTATCCTTATATGCGATTAAGTGTAGACTTTTTTAGACTTTTTTTGGACATTACACACGTCCGAAACATCGAGGTAAATAAAATATATTTATACGCGTATAAGTCCGTATTTTTTTTTAAATCAAAAAATGTAACAAAGTTTAAATCAATGTAATTCCTGCATTCAATAAGCTCTTCCGTGTGCGGTGCTGAGTTGGTAACAAGTTTCGGAACACACTAGTTTCGCTCTTTGCTCCTTCAGTTACGAACAAAACGCCCTAAGTTCGACAGTCTTCAGCCCCATATTGCATCAGTCGCAATGTAAGTTCCGAATGGGGCTTCTATCTTACTTTGTTTGAGTTGTGAAATCCGTGATGAAAAGCCGAGCACGAGCTATAATTTAGGATACAATTAATTTAACATTGCGGTGTTCCTAGCTCTATTACAGTACACTTGATTAACAAAATGCTGGTTCACGACTATCATTACATTAAGAGTTAGGTAATTTGTTTTCTCTACACAAATTGGTCTGTGTAAAAAATTATAGCCGACAAGGCATAACAAAAGCGGACAACTCATGACTTGGGATTACATCTGTAGCACTTTCACCAGGCTTCAAGTCTCGGTATAGCTCGATTATGGGCGTACAAACACCATAACACGGAAATAAGTAAAAGTATCTAAACTTTTGCTTTGTCACTCTTTTAATTACTATGTGATAGAATTAGGAATTAAGATATAGAAATTAAGATAAGATATTTTTTCTTTTTTGAGAGATAAGTTTAAAGAAATTAACATTGTTACACTATAGTCACAGTACATTTGTGAAAATGTAATTTATGTCAAGAAGAATAGTAATTTTTTTATGAAAAATAGTGACAGATATAATATTAATACAAGGAATAAAAATAAACTAGCTGTTCTTGACAGCCATTTTCACAAAGTTACAAACTTGTATAATAAGATTCCGATTGATATTCAAAATTTGCTATTTATGAGGTTTAAAACTATAGTGAACCAAAAACTTTATACTAAAGGTTATTATTGTACAGCTTCTGCGTACTTGGATGACAAAAATCCGCGGTAAAGACCCGTTTAGTTCCTGCAGTTGTTCTCTATCTAAGATGTTTGAAATAAATACTGTAAACGATAAATGTATTTAAAGAGCAACCCCTAGAGTTTCTTGCGTATTCTTCTCGGGAGAATCTGCCTTACGAATGAACGGTAAAGTTTAGTCAATATGACGATAACAAGTGTAATTTGCTTACCTGTGAAATAAAGAGAATTTTGAATTTTGAAACTATCTAACAAATACACATCCATGCAGATTCTTAGTTTTATCTTCGATCTAATTTTCGATTTAGAGTGAAAATAATTACCATAGTATTACGTATGTTTAATTATTTCAAAATTAAGGAGTTATCAACATTAAAAAAATTTTTAAACACTTAATTATAAATATTATAAGTCTATATACTAACTGACAGCGACACGCCTGTCCGTAGCAGTTGCAATGCCACTCAGAACTTTAAATCGCAAAGAAATCAGGGGCAATGCCACTGCGCCCGTCACCGTAAGACATAAGTTAACAAGTCCCCTGTGCCCGTAATTTCACCAGCACCCCTACCATTCTAGAATGAAACGCAGTAATGCTGACATTACTTACTGCTTGGCAGCAAAAATAGGTAAGGTGGCAGTTCCATGGACGAACTTTTTCACAAGCATCTCTACTGCTACTAAATGTGATATACCATATTGAACCCTGCAAGCTGATAATTATTATGTGAACCACACAGCCAAATCACTGCTGCTGGGTTTAAAAAACCACGTTTCCGCAAATCGTAACTCTTTCGTAACAAGGAATAAAGTATCGGACGTTAATAATTAATATTTCAATCAAAGGTATCGCCTCACCCACAGCTTTTGAATAATTCATTTTAGGATATTGTTCACGGCCGCTAACCAAATTGATTGCCGTTCGTACAGAGTATCCTTTCAGTTATTTGATCAGACATTGCTATTGAATAAATAAATACAAATATAAAGCACTAATAAAACGATATCTATTAGACTAGAACGCAGAACACGTAATAATACATACCGTCTAACAAGAGGAGGTACAATTTACTCAATGTTATTTTAATTATTCCATAAATTCGTATTGTATATAATCAATGGGGCAAAAACAATACAAAAAATACTCCGGATTGTTATTGTACTTTATTGATTGGAATTCTACACAATTTCCAGTTAAATAATGGTTATGAAGGCTTGTGTAATGTGTTGAATACTATGACAGCTACTACTGTTGAGTACTATTCTTTTCTTTAATCGGCTTGCGTTATGCAAACATTCACTGTTAACGCATCGGTGTCTATTCAGTAACGGGTTGAAAATAGCGAATTATTTTGAGGATTGTTTCAAGTGATCATGTTGACGAAATTTTTTACTACCATAGAACGCAGAGTAAATACAAGTGCCTGTGTAAGTAGCAATAGATAATTTTAACCTTTTAATAATAAGCGTTTTCTATAAACTAAGTCAATGTCAAGGAGTTAACACGTCTGGTGAGAGTGACAGTCGGGACCCTTTATATGGCCACCAAATTCAAAAGCCGTAGTCAATATTTCCCGATCACTACAAAGGCTACGAGTGACCGTCCAACTATCACTAGGTGTGCACTGTGGAAACGGAAATCCCCCCCACCACCTGATTTCATCATACCTCAAGAGCAACTACCACCAGGTTGCGATCTGCGATGGCCCGTGTGGACGTCCCTAAATCGATTTCGCACTCATATAGGACGCTGCAGAGACACTATGTGTAAATGGGGTTTCAGGGATGTTAGTCTAATCCAATGTGACTGTGATGCCCCAACATAGTCCATGCAGCACTTACTGTTGTGCCCCTTGTGTCCTAATACCTGTACGAGGGAAGATCTCTACGCAGCCACGGACAGCGCAGTCAAGGTTGCAACGTGCTATTCAGGGTCAATATAGTCCTAAAATAAATGAAGTATCGACAGGATAAGAAGAAGAACACGTCTGGTGTCACCATAGATTTAGTATATAGGTACCCATAGATTGGCAATGCAAGTGAAAGAGCGTTAGTATACACGTATGTTAGAGCGAGATAGGTAGACGCGACCACTTCATTATACGCTATGAGCCTGTATGAACCTAGGGTCAGCTGACAACCGAAACAAATTTCGTTTATTTTTGAAAAATAATTGGTTTTAAAATGTTAATTAGTGTTAAACGGACGATTATTAGTCATGGTAACGTGTTCAGTGCCCGGATGTAACTCATCTAAAAAAGAAAACTCGCAGAATTGTACATTTCACATGTAAGTACTATTGACATTTTTAGCTGTCTAAAAGCACTACCACAAAAGTTTTTTACATAAATATATCCGTAAAATTATACCATTCAAGTGCATTAATAACCCAAATGTATACGAATTCAATTAAAAAATATATCAAATACGTGAATTTCTGAAATTCATAACCCCACTTTCATAGAGATTGACGCAATCGATAATATGTTATCGAGATGTCATTAACTGAAAAAAAGAAAGGCAAACGCGTGGCTTGCATACAGCCGAAATCATCTTCATACTTAGAATTACTGAATCAGAAATTTCTGGTTTTAGTACTTTATATTTAATTAATATTGCATTAGTGCATTATTTTTTGTCTACATTAAAACGAAAATTTCTTTTAATAGCGTAGTTGAGGCACCCATTTTTTTATGTTAATTATTGTTGTTGATTCAGATTTCCTCAAAACATCGAAGTACGACAGAAATGGCTTATAATGCTAAAGAGAGAAGACTGGGTTCTCAAAAAGTTTTCAAAAATATGCAGCAAATACTTTGAGGAAAAATGCTTTTCCTTTAGAGGCAAGCAAAGAGTAAAGCTACGTTCTGGTTCTGTACCCACATTATTCATGCCGGTATGTCTTACAATTAATGGATTTTTGTGTAGTACTACTCTCGTCAACAACAAATCAGCGATTTGTTGTTGTTAGAGTTCTGTTCTGTTCCGAAATACGATACTCATATAGGATCACTTGTGTGTCCATCTGTCCGTATGTCACAGCCAATTTACTCCAAACCTACTGGACTGATTATTTTGAAATTTGGTACACATATGCATTTGTGTGACCAAAACGTGTAACGTAAATAAATTAATTCTGAATTCAAATTCAGTCACTATTGGGAGGGAAAGTTCTCAAATATATTTTATTTTAATTTTGAGATATAAATATGTTTAAGTTGTTTAAGAAAATAGACGAAAATTTATCATTCTTAGAAACTACTGAGCCTAAAGTTTAAAAAAAAATACAGAAATTGTCATTAAATCTCTCACTATTGTGCGAATAAACCTATATTTGCTGTTGGAATCCGGTGTAATATTTTAATCGATATTTAAGTTAAATCAGTAGATGGCGCAACACTATTTATAACTAAATAAAATATATATAATATAAAATAAAATATATAAATAAAATAAAAAAATATAATATAACAAAATCTTGCACACATGCATATTATACGCACACAGATGTATTTTTGTTTTGGTCTCGTCTCCAATACTTCAGAGTCAATCTATGGATATACTAAATCTATGGGTGTCACCAATAAAAAATTTTTAGTACCAGCAAAGCTCCTTATGTAACAGTTCGGCCAGGGAAGTACTGCCATCTTACTTCTGCCATCAAGCAGTAATGTGAGTTACAGTATTGCGGTTTTAAAGGGCAACGGTGCTGCTGAAATTACGGGCACAATGGGACTTGTCAACTTTATGTCTCAGGGTGACGGATGCAGTGGTAGTGCGAAACACGTCGCTTACCACCGCGCACGACGTACTCGTCATCGTTACTTGGTATAATAAATAAATAATTAAAAAAACAATACGAAAATAAGAACAAAAATAGAAATGTAAATTCGCATAACGAAGGACGATTATAGATAAAAAAATTCATATTAAAACGTTTCTAAATCGTGAGGTCAGTTTAATTCAAAGTTGTATAGAAAGCAAAATGTGGATAATATCAAAGATGCAGGCGAGGCAAAGGCCACGGGAAAGTGAATCGCAGACGACCGAGTATACGACTATCTGCGACCGAGTACCGTTAGCAGCGAAATCGGACCTCTACTAGTGCTGCTAACTCATGCAAAGAGAACAGTGTATATTGCACTGAATCACGGATAATGATTTAGCAGTTTATTATAGAAATTCTTTTTCACCTCAAGATGACGGACACAGTGCCAGTGACCCTCATCTTCTTCGTGACTTCATTGCGATTTAAACTTCTGAGTGGCACTGGAACTTCTATGGACAGGCGCACGACTTCTTAGTCGGGTCACTATACTAATCATAAAAAAATAATCAAATGTTGATTATAATTTACCTTCATGACTGAGTGAGTTAGTAAAGATAGTCCTTTTCTATAACACTATTTTTATTTCATAAAAAACTAGCAACTAAGAGCACACGGCGACTGTTGCAAGCGATTCAAACGCGATGCAGTAGCAATTTAGTAGCTAATCGTCTACCTTTACACACACGCGCGACTGCATCGATATAAACGTGCGGTTGCATGACTACACTCGCGATTTGTAAGCGTTTGTATCGATACAGTCTCGCGTTTGCATTGATACAATCGCTTGCTTAAATGTCGCCGAGTGTATGGCTACACACTAAATGTCAGTTTATGCTATCATTAAAATCCCACTATATATTTAATTTGACAATAATGTGCGCTGTACACTACTCTACCACATTATCAACTTCGAAAGTTTCATGCATATAATTCTTGTACACGTGTTGGTTGGTACACCTGTATTTGACTTTGGGCGTTAATGATGATAATTCGACCTGCGGGAATAAGGGTCAACACACGCCGTGCCTTCGCCGGCTTAACTGTTAAATTAATCAGAAGTTTGATATGCGAAACACCGTAATTATGAACATCTTTCTCTTTTATTCGCTTCTTGGTTGGAACACCTGTTTACATTCCTTTTCCAAGCACCAGCTTCGTGGTTTATAGAAATAAGCAAATATAATTATTATTTAGAATGTTGTAGAGACTCTTTAAAGGTTAATTTAAAATATTAACCTTACAAGTAAACAGTTAAAATTTTAATTGATTATTTAGTTAGGGTGATACCACAAATTGATCGCTTTTTGATCTGTATATTTCATCAAGTAAGTAGATTTGAATTTAAAGGGTGCGGTTTCTTGAATTTGTTTTCAGTCATTTGAAAAACACCATTAAATCACATTTTCTCGGTAGAATTAAAGCCTGAAATAGCCTTTTGCTGTGATATTTCATAACGCAAATAAATTTGTCTACAAAACTGCGATCCTAAATGTAGATCTTAATATTTTTTCAGTCACAACTGAGTACGTTAATAGTACACACCGGTACATATAGCGAAAAAATAAACGAAGTGAGATTATAAAATAGTAATGTTTATACTTAAATACATTTTTTTAGATTTTGTGACAAAGCTAAAAATGTAAAAATTGTAACAGTTTAATAATGATTAAATTAAACTTTAATAAGTAAAAACTTTTAAAAATGTACAAGTACGCAAAATCAACCATCAAGCTCGAACCACTCGACAAACCTGTATAATAAATAAATAACGCACACGTTCATAGCCTTGCACTAGGGAAACCCTACACCGAGTGTTCCATCGACACACACATAGACAACCACGAATTGCACCCAAACTCAAGAGAGAAATAAATGTAGACAATACAAATATTTGTCTGGCCCAGGAATCGAACCCAAGACCTCTGGGTGGCAGAGCAGCATGGTAATCATTCGGCGATTACCATGCATGCAAGGGTCCACTGAAAGCCAGCGCTGTGGACCCTTTTCGAAGTACAAGTTTCGATACAAGTAAGTATTAAATTTGTGTAGATACTCTCGCTAAAACAAGGCAAAGATTCACAAAACCAGACTATTTGTGTCATCGAGCTAAAAAGGTGAAAGAGAAATTCGTCGATGTTATTTTATTTAATGATTCATAAGCTGACACGAACAAAGTTGAGAGCCGTCCTAAATAGTTTTTTTAGCAACCTCGTTGTCGCAACAATGGCATTCTGTAAAAAATGCAATTTTACTTTAAAAATAATACCTAGTATTTCAAAGTTTCACTTTTAGACATGACACTTGCAAAGTCTCTGATATAAAATGTAAGATACTATTTTTTTTTCCACCAGCACAACTGAGTTTGTGCAAGTGTAATGTGATACTGTTTGGGCGATCGATTATTTCTGGACATCAACAAACGTTTGCTATCAATGTTTACACGAGTTAAAATAAAGATGACGTTCAATGGTGTTTTATATCACTTTCGGTTTTTTCTCTACAAGAATGATGGTTGGGTAAATAAAGGCCTAAAATTTGAAAACGCCGAATCTCTAACTTGTAGCTTAAATTTAATCTTCACACGTTTTTCCGAGGATTGTGAACCTTCTTAGACGTGCAACTTTCATCGAGATGTTTTCCTTCACCGAAAAGCTCTTAACAAAATTCAAATAAAATTTCGAACATTAATTCCATAGATGCGGACCGGATTTGAACCCATGGCCTCTGCTTGAGAGGCGATAGGTCAAACCATTAGGCTACCACAGTGAATAATTAACCATATATGTATAAACACAGCACAAAATCTAGTCATGCAAGGAGGTACGTGTGATATGATTAGGCCAAATACCTAGTTGCCATACCAGATAAGGTTGAACATAAAGCTAGAAGACTATTTGGCGACAAACTGCTGGTTGATGCCAGTCTTTTTTATGATACCAACCAAGTAAGTGCCGGGACGAACAAGTCGTGCGCCTGGTGGTAAGCGACAACACGCCTGTACATAGTGGTCACCCTGAGACATAAGTTGACAAGTCCCATGTGCCTGTAATTTCACTAGCATCCTTACCCTTCATAACCCGCAACTCTCTCACAAGAGGCTCTACTGCTGCTTAAAATGTTCGAGGTTAGGGTGTTTAGGCTATTTACAGGCATCGAGATTCGTAGTCATACCCATATTTTATTAGATAGTGTGTAATATCTTCTATTTACGAAGTTAGTACAACAGTTATTTATTGTTTTAGATGCGAATGAATTCGTGTGAATCTTCATTTTCAGCGACGGCATTTCCCCGGCTCGCGCAAGCCTATAGCTGCGGGGAAAGCTACAGTTTTCCGCGCTACTAGTCCGTGGCCGCCACGCTGCACTTGACGTTACGGTCCGTGCACTGCTTCATCGCCCCCGCCCCTAATGAGCATGCGCACTCTCCACCCCGTTTCAGCAATACACCAACAACAACAAATTACGTCTATAACGTACCGTCACAGTTCATTTCGTCTTGCATAAGACCTTTCCCTTAGCAATAAAGGTATCTACTTTCATCACAGTCTGCGGTGACAGCGATTAGAGCAAATCGCTTCACGAAATCATTATCGTCGAGGACATTGCGTTTCACATAAAATAAACTGGCTAACCACTGACACTTCTTTAATTTGTGAAGATGAAATAATCTCAAAATTATGTAAGTTACGTCAGGATCACAGGTGCTTTTTTTACAATACCAAGTGACGGGACGAACAAGTCTTGCGACTGGTGGTAAATGACACGCCTGTCCATAGCAGTTGCAGTGCCCCTTTAAATCGCAAAGATTTGAGTGCACGCGCCCGTTACCCCATGTCTATAAGTTCAGAAACCCCATTACACCAACACCCTAAAACTTCACAACCGAAACACAGTAAAGCTCACCGCTTGGTGACAGAAACAAGTCAGATGGGAGTACTTTCCTGGACAAATTCTTTTACAAGGCGCTCTACTGCTACTATTATATAGATTTTGTTTGAAAGCACTGGTCATCGTCTTTTGAATTTATACGCACTCACGTGGTACTTAATCCTGTTAAGATTAATCAATTAGGCTCTTATGCAGATTATGGAGTTAGATAGCACGCAAAAAACATTCCTTAATAATTTTACATGATATATGTGAGGAAGATCAAGTGAGCGGAAAAGATATCTCGAATAAAGGTATGTCACTGCTCAAAGATTCCGCGTGTCGCCTCGCGCCCGTCCAATTAAAAACACTCGAGAATTCTAAGCACGCCTCTGCGGATGGTGTTTGCTTAGAGAATATTTAATTATACGCTTCCAACAGGTAAACCTAATATTTTATTTAATATCGCGTAAACACAGCACGCCCCGTGAACAAATATTCGCTCAGTAAAACAAGTGGGCGAATTTGATTCGTGTTACTCCAGTACCTAAGTCATCATAAAAATCATAAACTTAAAAAGATAATGCATTTATTTATTGAGATTTTTTGTGAAATAATTCCACTAGTTTTATTATGATTATGAATACATACGAGTAGATCGTCGACCCGGTGGGACTTGAACCCACGTCCATGCTGCACCGTAGCATTGCTCTAACCATCTGATTCACGACTCCAGTTACAGTGTCGTCGAAATTCTCCTGTGTTCTTGTTATAGATCTTTGTATTGACTTTCGGCACTCGTCGCCGCTAGTGACATATAGTGAGGGATTTTTTAATAACCTTCTCACTGCATCCGATACCTTTACAGGTATCACAACTGACGTAGATGTCGCTTTTCGATCTAATGTATTTATTGAGATTTTTAGTGAAATAGCTCCACTTGTTAAAGATTACAAGTGTTATTCTCATTACGAGGGTAATGAAACTCTTACGGTTTAGTTACGAAACTTAAAGTAGGTCTGTAAAAGCAAAGAAAATAATTTGCGCGTAAAGTAAAAGTGTCAATTTTCGAAATTCCCATCTGTGACCACTTTCACACGTGCCGTAATATGGCTTTAAATTAGCTGCGCTTATCTTTTGCCATCGTGATGTTAATTCACAGATTTCGACGACATTTGTATTTGACAACATAGTTTATGTCTGTCAACTACCGTACGATTTTACTTTAGTATGACTATGACTGAATGAAAGCTGTTACTCAAATACAACTCGTTTGTATTTGTATACCAGGATTCAAAGTGATAACACACAGCATTGGTCAGAGTAACATATTGATTTTTTTTTTCTTCTTTTTTTTCGTTAAAGTTAATTTATCTTCCCCTATTATATGTACAATGATATTGAATGATTAAATAATGCCTATTAAATAATAGATTTTAAAATTGTATAATTATTTTAGGCCCTCATTGCATTTAAGCCCACCTAAGATCTTAGGGGCAAGAACCTGGCTGAAAAACAGCGCTGTCTGCGACAACAACGAAATTCCAGGCAGCACAAGCTGAGACACCTCCTTTTGCCCTCTGACAAGTTTGGCGTGCGGTTTACTGTTTGATTATTTTTTGGCTTATTTATACCCAAAAAGTGTCGTTATGGCAACAAAGGATTTTTGTATTTGTATAATTATTATTGCCAAGTATACTTTGATATTTATCTTGAAGTTTATAAAATTAAGAGGAATATCAAAATACTACCGCTAGGATTGTCGTGCCATGTGTTTGTATCAGAGACGTATCCAAACGTGTCAAACACTGTTGCCAGATCGGCGATTTTTCGCTATTTAGGCGCGCGTCGCCAAGCGTTTTAGGTGAAAAACAGGACGCAATGCAACGCTTCGACTCTGCGCCAGTGTGAGCCTTTGGCTACTTTTAGGTGTAAAAAAGTAATCGGCGATTCGGCGATATTTAGGCTACGTTTTAAATAGAAAAAGGCGTTTTAGGCTACTTAACAAAATGTCTGGGAAATTACAAATTTTATTTGGGATTTTGTAGGGAATGGAGTTGTAAAATAACTCATTTTCGGGTTTGAGTATTTATACATGTGGGGAATTGGGGAAATAAGAGAATTCATGAGTTCATATTCACAATGCCCGGCAGCAAGCGGAATTGTAGATTTGTTTTTCTTGATTTTTAAGGTTTTTATGTCTTGTTAGGCGAATATCGGCTACTTAACACACATAAATTGGCGGATTAACTTCGCAAAAGTTTGGCAATACTGGTGTCAAATATCAATCTTAAAGAAAATCACGAATCAAATTTTGTACCCAAACATTTTTCTTCGTGTTTATTTAGTTTTCTCGCAGTATGTAATTTAAGTTAAAAATTTTAATTTAAAAAAAAAGGCAAAATTATGAATCAGCATAAATAATTATCGGCTATTATATCAGATAATTATCGTGATAATTTAATTTTTTATTGAATTGATATTCAATTATTTTTTTGGGAAATTACTCCACTTATTTGTTATAATTATTAATACAAAGAATCGAACACTTAGAAAAAAATCATTCGAACCGATTTCTTCTAGCAAACCGTGCGCTACGCCAACTAAGCCACGGAACGAAACAGCGGACCTCACGTATTTTTGGTTTTTCAACGACTTTTTAGCCGTAGCGCTATCCATGAGAAACCTATGAAAGTATTTCGTCACCCAGTTAGATACCTTTACAGCTACCAGTCCCGGCTAGGGATGTCGCTATTTACTGTATTAAAATTTTTATTGAATTGTATCATGATAATTATTTAAAAAATTTAATATCATGATAATATCGAACCCTGCTTTATACTGACTTTATACATTCGTCAAGTAGGTAACCATTTTAATTATTAATTTTTATCATTCCAGGCCCAGCACACGGGCGCACATCATCGCCCATGGTGGGCAGCGGTATTACTAATGATTATGGTACAAAGCGCTCAAGGTCAGCAGTGTCCCTGGGCGGGCGCTGCTACCCTGCAGGCATCCTGCGTTTGTGCCTTCAACCTCGCTAAAGATCTGTCCGTCCAATGCGATCAGGTAAATATATCTTTAAGTTTATAGCTATTGTATTGCTTATATTGAAATAGACCTGAACCCTTTACACATCGGTAAGAATCTAACTTAGAGTGAAAAAGAATATAAATACTACACAATTTTTTGTCAATTCATAACATAAATGACAGTCAACACGCGCTTATCATTTCGCCTTTTTAACTTGATAATGCCTTTTTCTTTCAGGTTGATTTCCAAGCTCTTATCGCAGCACTCAACATCAGCGCCCGTAACATAGAAATAGACTTACTATACATAAACAACTCCACTATCCCAGCACTTACCAACAACATGTTTTCAAACCTCAAGATACATAATCTACAGATATCTGGATGTAAAATAAGGAAAATTGAAGATGACGCCTTCAGAGGGCAAGGACCTTATTTAAAAAATTTAAATTTGCAAGATAATGAGCTCACCGAGGTACCAGTAAAGGCCCTGAAAATATTGATCAACCTCTCTTTGCTAGATATATCTAAAAACCGCATAACACAAATTGAAAACCACGCCTTCATTACATTACGAAAACTAACAACTCTGAAGATATCTGACAATAACGTTACATTAGCATCTCATGCTTTGTCAGGATTAGAAAATTCTTTAAAAAACTTAAATCTAAAGGGCACAAAACAGAAGATAGTTCCTGGATGTATTAAAAATTTGAGGAGTCTTGCTTTCCTTGATCTGTCTCAAAACAGCATTCGGGAATTACCAGGACCTGATGGTAGTAGCGTCTTTGAAGGATTAAACTCTTTAACGGCTCTGAACTTGGAGAGAAACTTGTTAGTTCAACTTCGAGAAGACGCTTTTGCAGGAGTCAAACATTCGTTAAGTTCTTTGAGTCTTCTGAACAATCTGTTACCAGAATTTCCAACGGCTGCAATAAGCACTTTGACAGAACTGAAAGTATTGGATATAGGGTTCAATTTGTTAAATAAATTGCCCACAGATGCATTATTAAGAAATCCTTCAATAACATTGCTAGCGTTGGACGGTAACCCTTTGCCTACAGTACCAGAGGAAGCATTTGTTCATTTAAATCACACATTAAGAGGTTTGAGTTTAGGAGGACGATTTCTTAACTGTGATTGTCGACTACGTTGGATTATTGAATGGATTCGCAGTGGAGAACTGCAAGTGACTTCTCGCGAGAGAAATCCTCAATTTTGCGGCAACCCACCTCAATTCCGCGAACGAGGCTTTTACAGCTTCGAACCGAGTGAGTTAACCTGCGAGCATGAAAGTACTTTAAAACCGGCTGCGCATTCTGCAGCTACAAACGAGCCAAACAACTGGAAAACTACTCAGACGCCCTCATCCACTACCATCGCTCAAGTAACTGAGAGTTCAACTACTGCCCCAACAGTGCCTGTTACAAACAGTGAAGCATCCAAGCCTGCTATATTGCAGACAACCACAAGTACCGTTAGACCCAGTCGTGTGCCATCTTTGCGGCCAGCAGCACCGACCTGGCGGCATGCGCCACACCAACGGCCACCACTCGTCATGAATTTCCCACAACAAAAACGAAAAGTCGACGATTCCAATGAAGTAGTTGTAAAGAATGCATACAGACAAGACAATTCCGTCATCATCCAATGGGATTCCGATGTGGCAAACATTCTCGGCTTCCGCGTCGTATACAGACTGTTTGGTGACAAAAGCTTCAAACAAGGACCACCGCTAGATGCTAGCGAAAGAGAATTCAAAATAAAAAACGTCCCTTCTCAGGTAAGTTTTTACAATCTGAAAAATTTTATAATCCTTTTGGAGTCGTCATTTGTCATACCACATTAATTATGCGACAGGAATGTATCGTGGTCTGCGTAATCTCCCTGGAGGAAGTGGATGTGAGTCCTGAGTCGGTGCCGTACTCCCAGTGCCGAGAGGTGCGTACGGTGTCGGCGGCGGCGTCTAACATGGACAAGATTACGATTGCTGCTTCGGCCGCCATTTGCGGCACCATTGTAGTGGCCGTGCTGGTGTTCGCGGCAGCGTCGCGACGCCGCTCGCGCACCGTGCATCGGCTACACACGCAACTACCGGAAAAACTACCTAATCCGTGCTGCGGTGGACTGACCGGCACGCCGAGCCCCAGCGGTCCACTGTCTTCACTAGCCACTCTCGGCGCCTTCGGAAAGCAGCGTGAGTGGGATCAAGTGTCAGCTTATAGCGCACGTTCGATCCCGCGAGCACGAACTTACACAGATCCGGCTCCCGTGGACCCGCTGCCCGGTCGGCCCGGACGCGCGCGTTCGCTCGCTGACGGCCAGTCGCAACACAGCTACTCGCAGTCGGGCCGCTACGGCGTGCCCGGCTATCCGGGCAGCCTCCTCGGATCTAGAGCCGGTGAGTCTCTTGTTCTTCGCTTGTCTCACCGTCTTTCCATTTCGCGCTTTCGGGAGCTTCTATTCCCACTGCACGATACTCATTTCCAACTCATTCCCTCAGATCTTCGGCAATCTCGACAATCTCTGGGCGCGGCATCGGAGCGCGCTTCACGCCTGTCCCTAAGCGGCGCGGCGGGAGGCGCTACCGGCGGCACAGCAGGCTCGCGGCGGCGTCCAAGGTCGCGCTCACGCCCCGCCAGTAGATACAGCGTAGGCTCCCTTGGAATGGGGTACTGTGACACCTCAGATAACTGGACCGACCACGACATGGATATCTATATGGCGCGGAATCCGACGACGCGTGGTGGACTGGTCCCGTTATAGCGCGCGAGCGGGGCGGCGCGACGCAGCGCGGGTGCGACAGGGAGGGGCGCGGGGACGTTGAGTGCGCATTTCCCGCCAGCACTGAGGGACGTGACCTGCACTACGTGCTCCGCACATGAGCGGCCACATGGACACGGACACGGGCACGCGCGCGCGCACCGGCACCACCGCCGTCGCTCCGCCGCAACTACCGGCGCCACACGATCTGGCTTGGCTGCGCGCGCCGACCCTACCTGGGATGCTCTCAAAGGAGCAGGTAAATCCGGTCGCAGTCGATGACTGATGTTGTATGTTTGTAGTGTACTCTTACGTTAAAGACGTTCTCTAACATGTGTAACACTAAATTGCATAGGCGACATCGGCGTTAATTTTCAGTTATTCCCCGCTAAAATAGCGGGTTTATTCATTCCATAACGAATTAGTGCAATAATGCAAATAGTACTTAGGTTAAGAGATAGGCAATTACATTAGGTGTTCCCTCTTAACCGATATTTTGAGAGGAAACATCTTAATAAATATTAGAACAGAGTAATTCAAATATTTCATTAAAAACGATAAATAGCTTGAAAGTTATTTATTCGTTTCGCTGCGGTGCTATAGCGACAGGTTTGGTTAGTGAAAACTAGTCACAAAATGTTTTCTGTCCATGAGCATCAATGAATTAGCCACATAATCTATTAAAACCTATATGCAAATTTGACTATTTTGTACTAAGTAGACACTCAAAGTGTCAAATATTACCACTGATAATATAGATTTGTTAAGTATATATTTGTTTTTATTATTAGTAAGTTACTTTTTAACATGTATAATTATTAAGTTCTAAAAGTTGTATATATTAGATAAAAAAGTTTCAAATTATATACAAATAATATTTTATAGTATCCTAAAGTAAGGGAAGCGCAATCCAAATGGGGCTAGAGCAGTAAATTAATGACAATCAATGTCAGGTGGTGAAATGTAAATAAATAATGTATTTATAAACATTAATAAAAATTATAAAGTTTACAGAAGTCTGTAATTAAATTGTTATTTATTTATTATTTTTGTTTAATTTTAATTCCAGTATAGTATCTTCTGTACAAAATTGATTATAATTGTGCTTTATTCATGATACAATGTCATAGCGGCGATATTTTTATATTCCTTCCGCATGTATTGGCACTGTCACATCATGACAGGATTTTAGGTTTATTTCATATCAAGTTTCACATCATTTTAAAACTGTATGTAACTCAAAATGGAACTTTTATATGATTATTGACACTTATGTACATTTGAGAGTAGGTAGTGGCAATGGAAATACACAACCATGACCTTGAGCGAAAAACACCCAAGCAAGGCAGCAGAATATTATAATAATAACTATCATAATAGGGCATTAGTGTGCTCCTTGACAAGTTAGAGACAAACTTAAATAGAGACATGTAGAATTTGATCTTTAAAATGGCACTGGTATTGATTTTTGACATCAATTTTCATGTTGTCAGTTGAAGAAATTAGTTCTTTAAAAACTGCAAGTCAAAATATTACTTTTTAGCGCTTACACGCAAAATACAGACTGTACTCACCCAGGTACTAGAATTTTATGTTCCCACCGGTACTGTAATTCTTGTGTGAACTCGTACCAGAAATGGGCGAGGTAAGGAAGACCGCCAGCATCGTGTAGCCGCGCCGCCGTGACCGACAGCCGCCATACTAGACCACCTTCAGGACTTGTTTTTACGTAACTGCAAAGTTTGGACTGGGTACTGTCACTCTGAAATTATGAATAGCAGATTTTTTATTTTTTAGGCAAAGATTCAGCATTGACGTTTACTATATACATATAATATTTAAAATTTTCTTTTATGAATGTTGAATACAAAGACAAAAATATCGATACTTGGGAAAGTTTACGAGATGAGTGAAAAACCTCCAATTTAAAAGCTTTTTAGTTTGTAACCTTTTTTATTTTTATAACTGTTCCCACAAAAAAAAATTTTTTGACGACTTACTAAGTTTTGTGTAGACGGATAGAAGGAGCATGGACATTGAGCCCAAGTACTAAACAACTCATTATTGTTAAATGGACTTTTGACACACTACCTTCCCCAAATGTCGATATTAAAAAGGTGGTGACAAAAAAACCTTTTCTGTCTTACCTGTTTCATTTCCACCTCCAATTGCTCTGGATAATTAAAAGTGTCATCCTCAACAGCATCAGGGAATATGAAATACAGTAAAGGCATCAACAAGTCATCAGCTATAGGCCCTTTAAACTCAGATACATTTGTGCCTTGACCAATAGCCGCCTTCACAAGCTTTGAAATTGTTGTTGGAGCCTCTGTGATCTTATGCAGAGGATTCATTAGCCCTAAACTCCTACTCAAACCCAGTGTATCCATAAGCAAGTTGGTGTTATCCAATAAATCCATCATCTTACCAATAGTCTCAGATAATTGACAATTCATATTTTCCCTCATTTTCAACACAATTGTCCAGTGGGGAGCCATCAACGGATCAATGTCTGAGTATGTAGAACAATGAACAATAGTACTCTCACGAAATTTGGGCCATGTCGCATTCAACAATGCACTGTGTATAGGGTTCTTCTCACAACCAAATGGCAATTCTGTTAACTTTTTAACATCAAATCCTTCTATTGACAAAAACTCATTTGTCACAGCCATTTTCCTCCAGGCAAAACTCTCAAAGTCTTTTAATTCATAAGATAGTTTCGCAGAAATAATAACAGCATCTAGAGCTATTGGGGAAGCAATTTTGGACTTAAACAAACTGATTAAGCCGCTTAAATGGGAGCAATGGTTCGAAATTCTCTTCAAGTGTATTGTGTCAAAGTTAGTTTTATGTTCATTGTCTTCATACAAGCCCAGATAACAGTGCTGCCAATGCTCTCGGATTTTAACGAAGATAGGAACTCCACAATCAACATTAGCAAAGGCAATATTCACAGAACTCATAACTAACTTTATATAACTGCCTTCTATTAGTGGTGAAATAGGGCACAGCATTAAGTACCTTTTTAGGCCGTACCATGTAGATACAGGAAAATGACTGCCATCTACGTCATCCATGAAGTTCGATGTTGAATCCCAAAGGTTGTTTTGCAATTCTTGTAATAAGCATTTACTACCAGCCACCTCTGTTGTGTATGGTTTATCGACCGGTTCTAGCGTATGATACGACAGTGTGAAATTGAGATCGTGCAGACGAATATTTTCCGATTTACATACCCACTTCTTTGTGTATTCCACGGACGGTTTAGGTAGCTTCGCTTTGGATAGCCTCCATTCGTTAAGAATCTCCTCTATCCTTGCAATAAAAACTTCCCATTCAGATACTGTCGTAAAATCTTGATGGTAAATATCATATTCGTCTATTTCCTCGTTCATTCTGATATTATTAAAATATAAATTGTAAACAAAAGTATGAGAAACAGAAACAGCTGTTTAACAATTTGACATTGACGTTATTCTTTTTTATTGGTTTTTGTAGCTCTGTTATGTTAGTAATGATTAGTGTTGGATCGTGAAAAAATTTCCATTTTGAAAAAAATCATATTTTTCAGAAATATAAATATAGTTATAGTTCCGGATATTTATTTCTTTAATTTACCACATGTTACGTTGGCCCCTGTCAAAAGTTGAAGTTACTGAACGAAATCGATGGAGCATACTACAAGTGGTGGTGGTGTGGTTGTTGGAGTTTTTTCACTGTTATAAAATAATTTTAAATCTCGTTTTTCTTTATGTGGCTTGTATATAAACAAGTTTATTATATAATGTCATAATTACAGTATCATAACTACTGTTGGGTAATTTTCAGAAAATTTCAAATAGTGAAAATTCCCGAATAATTGGAAAAATTTGAAAAATATTTCGAAGGCTCATATTATGTTCTACGTTTAGAAATATCTTTTGAAGATTTTTAAAACGCGAATTATAAAATAAACTCCGCCCCTCCCACGCCTCGACGCACGACACACACTCTGTCCAAACGCGAGTACTAAAAAAACCGACCTCAAAAGTTCGTGGAATTACATCTATTTGCCACATTGTATTTAAATCGGTTACCGAAAAGTGCGCGAAACCGGAGTCATCCCCTAGTTTACTACCCTTAGAGCTGGAATCATTTCCTCAAAAAATGGAGCCAATACTGGGGTACCCTCTTTCCAACAAAAAAAGAATCATTAAAGTCTGTTCACAAATGCGGAGTTATCGCGTAACATACATATCACATAAATTAACATACATAAAAAAACAGTCGAATTGAGAACCTCTTCCTTTTTTTGAACTCGGTTAAAAATTATTCGTACGTAATAAGTTTGTAATAGACCTTTTTATTCCTCTGTCAATATTTTGGTTGCTATGGCAACTGATCAGTAAACAACGCACTTATTGCTCTGGTTAAATAAACAATTAAAGGGTTATTACACTGTTAAAAATGTTTCGCGGTGATAATTCACACTCGTTAAGTTATGAGCAGCAAGCAAAGTTCATTCAGGATCGAATTACAAGTGTTGAAAAGAATTTTGGAGAGTTATGCGTTGTATTTGGAGATTATGTCCGAAAAACTGCAAGGTTCCACATTTTTCAGAATATTCTAACTTTATGCGTGTTTCAACACACCAATTGTAACTGTTATCTATTTCATGTTTTCAGACTACGGGACATGGGTGACGAAGTCGCCAAGACCCTGAAAGATTATGCTAATAACGAAATTGTCAATAAATCCCTGAGTTCTGGTCTCGAAAACTTATCGATTACGCTAACTGCCATAGAAGAATACAGAAACTGTGAAGTTCAACGTTTGGAAGCAAAGGTAAATACGGTTGCACAATAATTATGCTTAATATGAAAATTAGGAGCTATGAGTAGATATGTAGATATAGGTAGTTTGTGGAATATACCTACCTATATGACTACTGGAATGAAACTGCAGTTTTTTTTATATTTAAATATAACTTTAAATAGAGACACTCACTATTATACGCGTAAAGTCACAGACAGGTTTATATTATTTTTCAGAAGACACGTTAATAGAAAAAAGCCGAATTTCACTATACGAGTGCACTCGAACCGAGTGCGCTCGTACTACGAGTAACATCGTATAGTAGTCCACTCGGATTTTAGTTTACACCTTACTAGTTCATCCAAGTAGAATTTAATCTCCTTGCATAATCAAGGTGATGACGAGTGATGACTGATCTGCTACTGCGAGGTGTATGAGTTGTAGCAGATATTAGGTTAATGACTGAAGTACAAAATCATGGAAGGGAAAGTAAGAGAAAGATTTGGGTCGGAAAATGGATTTTAAGACGTAAACAGAGTGCTTCCAATAATTTTATTCGAGAAGTGAAAGAGAAAGATAAGGATGTAGGTTATATTTGGCTGTATCCAATGGAGCAATAAACATTTTAGACGTAACTTCACTTGTCCATTCTTCCATGAGGGGTGCGACGTACTTACTAGTTATGAGTAGCGACCGAGTGTACTCGGTTCGAGTACTCGTATAGTGAAAACCCGGCTGAAGAGATAAACTTACTTTTATTGAATTACTACGATAATGGTATACCTACGATATATCTGTTCTGTGGGTATATCGTTGTAAGCACGGAACGAAAATTTTCGCCATTTTTATCGCCCAAAATCCACCCAACAGGACAACTTCATACAAGTAGGTACCTAGGTACCGAAAGCATAATACCAAGATCCCCCTGCTGTGTGTTTACGTGTGCTTGGTTCGTTACTCTATCTAAGGTAACTTTTTGTTCTTTTTTAGGTTATTGGAGAGCTATGCCAATATGAAACGATATGTAAACACGCAAGAGAAGAATTGAAGCATACAATGAATGTAAGAGAAAAGGAAATTGCTAGGAAGAAAGTATTGGACAAGACTAGGGAAAGACAACCTTTTAACAGGCAGCAAGTTGTAGGTGTCCAATATGCATACTCGTATATACTTACTATATTTATTTCACTCAGTTTAAGTACTTACTGAAAATGAACATGAGCCGGATTTAAAGTTTGAGCGCTCTTGGCCCAAGATATTCTTTTTAATATTTTATTTAGCGAGTGCCCTCTGACAGGCATTTGTACCTAGAAATATTTCTTCGTGTTCATTTCAGCATTTCATAATATTGTAGCACATCTCCGATATCCGACAGCAGTAGTAAAAAACAACCATGAAGCTTACTTATAATTATTTGAAATTTAAACTTTAAGCTTTAAGTCACCAAAAATTAATGCCTGTGGTTATTTTCACGTGCATAAAACATAGGTGTAATAAGGAATTTATTTAATCAAGGGGGACTACTTTTCTTGAGTTGAACCGTCGGGCTGCGTCAGTCACAATTAATTTAAGTTTAAACGACTAATAAGGTAATTTTCTTAGACGTACGCCGAAACTGAGTTGCTAAAAGCGTCAGCAGAAATGTCCCGCACGGCGAAAGGCCTCAGTGAACAGACTGAGTTCTTCGAGAGACGTAAATTACAACAGTTGAAGACCCTACTGTCAGACTTTGTAATGATAGAGATGACGTTCCATGCTAAAGCGGTGGAACTTCTGACTGTGGCTCATCAGCAGATCGCTGACATTAATGACAGGGCTGACCTTGATGTGAGTGTGAATCAACGATTGCTTATTTTATAGTTTAATCAAAGTTCAATTACTTGAGTAGATATCTACTGTTCAATTTGGCACATTGGCAAAACGTTTGAAATCTGAAATATTTCCGAACACAAGATAACACTACGTAATAACTGCCACTATTTTATAAGATTTGTTAGTTAGATAGCTAAGTATATATTTTACTTTAATAGAAAATAATGTTACTTCAGTCAATAAAGTACATGCTTTTTTTTAAAAGCGTTTGGACACAGGTCTATCCGATCGCGAGGAACCAATGGTAAATATTTTACATACTACCTACTTGATTCATGTACCCTCACTTACATATACCTACATTACTGCTATTACTTTCCTACATTGTGATTATTCTTAAAATATTTCATGTAGAACTTTAGACGTAAACTGCGTTCTCCTGAGAAGCAAGTGAACACCGGTATATCCGCCAGATCGTCGTCACTTGCTTCGTTAATGAATCAACATTCGCCATCCAAGGAAGAGGAAGATTCTATGGTAAAAAATATAATTACTTTGAATAAACATATGTATAGATGGATTGTGAAACAATTGTTAAGAGGTGTAGACGTCGAATAAACACTATATGTGAATTATATGTCTATATTACGGTACCGTTTCCAGGGAATTTTAACTCCTAGCAGCTGGGTGCTCTTAATTATTTCAGTAGATTTATATTATTAGAGTCGGGACTTGATTTTTGATAACCGTTCACGTACACTTTCGCATTATCAACTTCCGCTAACAGCACGGTCTGCAGCTTGATTTTGATTGCCTCATCCGATCGGAAACTGCGCCTTTTCCGAGTCGAGACGCATAATTGCGATTTACAACTGGCCGATCGGAATCTTTTGACATTTCTAATCGGAACAATAGACGTTTTAAATCAAATATTCGAAAAATATAGTAGGGATCCAGGGATTCATCTTCTCACTCAGAAACCCATCTGATTTCGAGACAATCCGAATGGATCTATTCCGATTTGAATCAAAATCAGGCAGCTGAAGACGGGTACCGCCCGGCATCTAAAGCAAGATATAAAAGCATGTAAGAAATCCTCCTGTAATTAGTTGCAAGACTGCAAGTACTATTAGTCTAGATATCGCAGTGCTATTACAATAGTGTTATAACTCAAAATATGTGAAATTCTAGATTATACCATTGTTGAACGTAAAATTTGATTCTCTACACGTCAATAAAACCGTTAGAACATCGTAAAAAACAATTAAAAGATAACTACTTAACTCCAAATGAGACACGCTTTATGTGAGCTAGTTATGGCCAAAATAGTCCATATTCAAAAATATGAAACTATTTTTTCTCTTTTATTTTTAAATATGTATATTTGGCAAGTAGGAAATAACTTATACATAAATGTACACAGATCTTTCACGGTAAGCGAATAATTCCTTTTTCGCCGATTCTGAGAAAGTAAACTTTTTGAGTTAATAATAAATGATAATAACGCTCACACTCAACATAGCCCCGCACTAGGGAAACCCTGTGTCGCGGGTGCCATGGACACACACATAGACAACCACAAATTACACCCAAACTCACGAGAGAAATAAATGTAGGCCATACAAATATTTCTCCCGGCCCGGGAATCGAACCTGGGACCTCTGCGTGGCAGTCCGGCATGGTAACCGTTCGGCCACAGAGGCAGTTGAGTTAATGTACTATTGTATTAACAGTGCGATCTATCTTAACAAATTACATAGGAGCCTATATTTTACAGAATCTAAAACGTCTGAGATCTCCAGAAAAACTAAATACTATCGGAAGGTCCAATTCGTTGGCAGCTCTAATGAACCATTCTAAAGACGAAGAAGAATCAGAGGAGGTAATTGTAGATTCAAATATCCTCATTATAAAAATATATAGTTAAGCTCTTATTATCTTTATTACCTTACCTGTTATATACATAAAGCTACAAGTTCTTACTCACTGATAGAAATAGAACGCATACTGCCCGATATGGTGGAAAAAAGATATTTATACCGTATATTTATACCGAGAAGACCTGAATGTGGAAAATATGGAAGATTGATCTATGGCCTGCAAAAACTATAATATATGGAGGGAATATTTGATCTACACCCTGGTCAATTTCCGCCGGAAGCAGAGAACAGATAAGTAATGAGAACGGACACTCTCCGCCCCTCTCTAGCTTTAGATACCGCACCACGCCCCGCACATTGACGGTCACATTGACGGAATGAGTATAAGGCTGTCGGCGAGCCGATCTCGCGCAAGACGGCTTTGATTTTTAATATAGTTTTCATTTATTCATTACGAAATTTGTACGTTAATATACACACATCAAAAGTGTCTAGGGATCAAGTACGTTTAAGAGTATTGCTGCAATTAGGGTTAATTATATTAACTTTTTTGTATCGCTATTGATACTTTTTAGTGAGTTTTAACATTTAAATAAGGAATATTGTTTAAAATTCGATAATAAGAAGAAAATCGATTGTCAATGTGGTTTTGTATAAAAATGAGTTATAGCGTTTTGACAAAATCATTACAATATCTGCATCGGAACCGAAACAATTTACATTATTATGGAGAGACGACATCATTTAACCCGAGAAGTGATGATGCGAGCCGTCGGAATGTTGGAAGCTGGTTCCAGGCAACGTGCTGTGGCTTTCACTCTTAACACTACACAGAGCGTCATAAGTCGCCTCTGGACGCGCTATCGCATGACGGCAGCGTGGCCGAGCGACATGGAGGACGATCTCGCATCACGACTCGCAGACAGGACCGGTATATCCAAAATACTGCTCGACGGAATCGTACCATGACCGCCATGATGTTGGTTACGAGGCTCCACAGCTCCTCAGGCTTGCTAATAAGCGATCAAACAATCCGAAATCGTTTACGTGAAGTGGGTCTGCGATCCCGAAGGCCGCTCAGAGTTCCACCTATTGCACCCTGCAATCGCAGGACCCGTTTACGATGGGCTCGCGAACACAGAAACTGGGAGGAAGAAGACTGGCGCTATGTGTGCTTTTCGGATGAATCCCGCTTCGGTATGAGACCGGATACAAGACGTACTCGAGTTTGGAGAACATCTGGACGTCATGAACGTTTGAGATATTGTCAGGAAGTTCATCCATATGGTGGGGAAACAATAATGATGTGGGCCGGTATTTGGATCGGCGGTAGAACCGATCTCATTTGGATCAGGGGTAACCTCAATGCTCAAGTTTACGCAGAGAGGATTGTTTCAGATGTTATCATCCCTTTGCGAGGCCAGTTGGGTGATTCATTTCAACTAATGCATGACAACGCACGTCCACACACGGCTAGAGTCGTAACACGCATTCTTGCCGAAGCTCGTATCAACGTTCTGCCGTGGCCTGCTCAATCGCCAGACCTCAATCCAATTGAGCACGCATGGGATATGCTTCAAAGAAGAGCTGTGCCGAGTATGCATACCGTACATACTCTACAACAATATTTTGACTTGTTACAAAACACATGGGCGGCCATTCCTCAAAGTGATTTTGATGAACTCATCTTAAGCATGCCAAATCGCTGTAATTGTGTGATTCGTGTTAATGGTGGAAATACAGATTATTAATTTTCTTATCTTTACAATAAAAATGAGCAAAATCATCATTTTCGTCATTTTTTTGTCATTTAATTGACGCCGTTAATTTGAGTTTTTTCCCACAATTTACAAAAACATCAATTTTAGTTTATTTTAATTAAATATAGGGGTAAGCGGTTAAATAAAACATAAGCATTAAAGTAAGAAGTTGTCCTGGTAGACTGGATTTGGTAAATATTGCTTAAATAGTTTTTATTTCAAAAATATTCACTTGATCCCTAGACACTTTTGATGTGTGTATAACATCATTTTACGTTACTATTTATAATGGTCGTGAATTGTGCTGTGTACGGCTGTTTATAATCATCTAAACGGGATAAAGAGAGGGGTTTCTTTCGTTTTTTGATAGATGAAACGAAGTAATTAAAAAAAACTTGTTGTTGTCTCAGACTTATTCAGTTATTGCTTTCTTTAGTGCAGAGTAATATATAATACAGATTTATTATATCAATATAATAAGACGCCATAACTTCGTGAGCTAAACAAGGGTTCTAGAATTTTCAATTTGTATTGCCGATAAATATTACGTAGTGAATATACCTAATTATCAACTAGGTAATGATTAACTTGTACACGCAATTTCAAATACTTTGGTTACCTTATTTAAAGGTACCTGTCCAAAATATAACATTTTAAGTGCTTTTAATATATTTTTTAAATAAATCTTCAATATTATTCTAGTTACGGAATTTATAAAAAATATAATATTATATCGATATAAATACGTAATGAACATGTGTGATTATTAGGATTCTATATTAAAATTATGGATAACAGATTCGCGTTAGAATTTTCGCTATGTTGCCGCTCTGACCACGTAACGTAATAGTACGAGCAAGTGATGGGTAAGTAACCCTGCCACTTCACGCACACATTCACGCGTGTGCAGATAGCGCCTTGCTGTATATAGTAGTAGTAGGTAAATTTTCGACCGTTGTATGGAGTGTCCGGGGTGTGCCGGAAGTAAAAAATGTTCGAAATTCAAATAAACAAGATGGCCGCCATACAAATTTCGAAGCCTTCTGTCACGGAAACTATTAGAGATAGGTACGATGTGCTCGAAGGAATGTCCTGGGAATGTCATAGAGGGTAATAGTGGTCAACTGCCTGGATTAAAAAAAAACAAAACGGCGAATTCAAAATGGCGGATTAGTATGGCTGTCATATGAGCCTTTTTTTCGTTAAAAAAACGCTCTGGGGTAAATTTTTTTTGCGTAAATGGTTGTTGAAAAAACTTGCTTTGCTCGGACTGAAAATTGGCATGAAAAGCTTTCTAAGATTGTTTTATAAAAATTAGTGGTCAAAATATATTTTTGCAATTTATAAATATGGCCGCCGTTAAAAAGCTATTTCAATTTTTTTTTAACAAACTTAAGTGCCTAGGCCTCAGGCCGAGGTCCGCGGAGGTCGAAGCCCGAAGCGTACGCACGCTATCGTATGGAGGTAATTATACGGAGGTGTAATAGATTACGAGCACAAGATCTCACAATTGTAGAAATGTAAGGCGTATTATAGCGTAGTTGTATCTTAATCTCTCTCGGTTAGATTTCATTTACTTGAAAGCTATGCCAAAGAGAAGTATTTATGGGGAAAAAATGCCAAACTACTGCCGAATTTCCTGTACTATGAATACCAAAAGGACGATAACCCAGAATACTCAGACCAAAACCAACTTAGAAATGTGCGTTTCTTAAATTGGCCCCAAATTGGGAATCGACCTCCTCATCAAGCGCCCATAGTACTAACTGCTGTACCACCGAAGAGCAAGAGCACACCCCATAAACTGAAACCGACCACGCGCCGCAGGCCGAGCCCGACGCCACCGTACGTGGGGTACAGGGCTCGTATATTATAAAGATATTATCCAAGGTTCTATATCTTTTAAATTATCTGGCATTACTCAAACAAATATTATCCAACCATAAACTTCCCACTGCTGCCGCACCGACAAAGCAGATTTGTTCTTCGAAATCTGTTTCGGCGAAATCTCCGAAGTTGTACCGTCATATAGGTGTTCCGACGACGACATTTATCTTCTCCGATAATCTAAACTGCATATGATAAGAAAGTTATGCACACGCGTGCTTGGAAAAAGACTAATAGAAAGTCATTATACGCTCTCCTACAATCTTGGATATTCCTTACAGGGTTCTGATGACTCCGAGGAAGAAGACACGTCACAAGAAAGTGAATCGCGTTAGTTTAAGCAATTTTTTTGTGTAGGTAATATTAATACTGTGTGTTCATTAAAACATATTTCTCCTTATGGCGTGTTTTATTGACAATAGACACCAAGAACTGATCGTAACATATGGACAATCATATATTCCTAATTCATCTGTAACAACAACGCAATTAATTGAAAACTATTTTCACAGTACTACACTGCTCTTAGGTACGTAAATATAATTTTCACCTTACTGGCTCGGAAAGGCTTGCTTTCTCATTAGAAATCTGCGCGCAAAAGTGTTTTTTAAGGTTTTTGCAGTTCGAACATAACGATGGAATGTGGTGCACTCAACTTTTTCTTTCAATGAAAAAAAATATAGACACGTTCAACTATGCGATTTGTCATGGATTTGTCGTACATTATTTATGTAGGTAATATAAATATGTATAAATCCGTTAGTATAGTAATCTTATTATTGTTAACATTAATTTGACAATGATAACTAATTTGTTTATTAAAACATAATATCATTGATTAAAACTGATTTGATGTAGTTCAACTGTTTTTCTTTCATCTACCATTTTCCTCGCTATAGTGAGGTGAAAAGTTGTGTGTACTTGGTGTAACGAGCTGCCCTGTTGCTGCTGTGCAGATTGCCTTATTTTTAAGGGCCACTTCTATCTCCGACAACGGCATGTAGGGCCGAATCAGTCGACTTGCCTTGGTAGTAGTTTCCGTGTAATGGTATGTTCTTAAAAGTTGTATGTATCGCTCAGCAGCGAAGTTGTTTTGCGTCTCGTGACTTGAAACCCGCGCTAGGCTCAGAATTCTATTTCTAAATCACTTGCTTCGCTCGTGGTAGCACTTGCGTCCAACAACTTAGCAACCTTGCATAACAAATTTATAATTCGAACAGATTATTGCGTAACAAATTTTATTATTCTTTGTTGAACCAGGAGAGAGTGATACCCAATGACATAAATGTAAATCAGATTTACTTCCAATGATAATATTACATGTAAGTCTATTGATTTAACATTCATTTATACAACTTGCCCTTCTTGTGCCAGTCTGTACCTGACACTACACTTGTGATCAATACCAACCCCACTGAGTGTAATTGGATACAGCTCAACATTATAATACATAAAACTTAAGTCACCAACTAGAATAACAATTCTATATTCAATATTGGTTACACACATACACAATATTATTATAGGCTGATATTGATAATTCTTAGGAATGAAATAAAAATATTGATGGGACATGGTGTTTTAAAGTGTAGTCATCTACAATGCGTTTTTTTACATAATATATAAGATCAGTCATCTCTGGATCCTCATCAACACACAACACAAAATATGTGGGCATAAAAGACACAAAGAAATATCTACAAATAGTACATTTAATAATTACAAAATAAGATTACAAAACCCTAAATAAACAAACATATTTCTGTCACTTGCCGGTGCTAACGCTAACTATCAGTGAATAAAAATATAAAGTATGCCTTATTGTTGTTGTAATTACAAATTTATAGTAGTAGTATGTTAGGCAGAGTGTGAAATCTTATTCATTGTAAAGGGTTTTTTTTATTTTAGTCACCCCACAAGGTAACCTAGGTATTTAAATTACTTTGTAATAATAAGAACACATTTTTTGAAACATTCATCACTCAACTTTTGTGAAACATGCACACAGATATTGTCATTAACAATTTATATAATCAGGTGTAAGATACATCTGGACAAATGTGAAGAATAAATACAGTTATTTGAAACAATATGAGTGAGCCAGTCCTATTAAGGCTGTAAAAAATTACAATAGTCCTTTCAGAGACTTGTTATTGTAATAAAATTCCATATTATACTATAATTCATAAGAGTTACACTAGATTTTCCACATACTGCATCAATTCTAAACGTGCTTGTATCAATAATGCACAGTTGTTACCATATACAACATGCTTTTTATATGAATGGTACTTTAGAATGTTTTTATACTGGTGCAGTCTGGCAGTTCACCTGATAAGAAGTTGTAACCACCACCAAAACATGCAATATCATTAACAATGTGACAGCATTCCTGGCCATAGGCTTATGCTTGCAACTGCACTAGTTTTACAACCATTTCATCCAGAACACAGCAATGCTGCTCTACGTAAGAAATAGATATGGCAGTGGTACCTGAACTGGCAAAATCTGCACAGATAACAAATATCCCATCATGTCAAAATGGTAATGATTTATGAAATATTCTTACCAGAAAACTAGAAAGTATTTTTAAAAATATAGATAATTAAAAAACTGGTACATTACTTAAAAAACCTCAAGACACATTAACGTTGCAAATAGCTGCTTACATGCAACCATTCAACTTAACTTTATATAATGTATGTGAGATAATTTAGGCACAAATTATCTTTGGGTTATTTTATAAAGTGATAATTACTAAATAAGAAGATCCTACTTCTCATTCTCTATTCCAGCTTGTGTCATAAGATCTGTGATGTTTTTTTCAAGTTCGTCAACTCTGGTGCCCATTTCATCTATTCTGTTGATTATCTGGTCCGTCATACTCTGGAATTTATCCTGCATGTTCTGAAGAAGTGACTGCACCTAAAAGAGTAAATTTGAAATGAATACGACACTAATATGTACTCTAGTCTTAATATCAGATGTCAATTTCTATGTAAATGCATAGCCGTAAACCTGCTGGTAAGGCTTTACAATAGCAATACAATGTCGGATAAAATATAAAAAGTTTCCCTACATATTGTGTCACTTCCTGCATATTCTTGGGATCGTTTGCAGGGGTCGTGTAATCGTTTTCGGTGTTATTAGTCACAGGTTCTGCGTTTTGCTCTGCCATTGTTTTTATTTGAGAAAATCCCGTGCGACACTCTTTACGTGCGACTGCGTGAGCAACTGCCTGGATGAATAATTGGAGTGATGTTAAAAAGCACTTTGTAGATAATACAGACATACACACGCTACTCTATGATAAACGTAAAATTGACAAATCTTTTCCGTCAATCCGTCTTGTCAATTTTGATTTTTTTTTTAATTTATTAAGGCTTTGGCAAAGCCATCAGCCTAAACATGAAGTTTAATTTTGTTTCTGTAAACATGGCCGCTACAAAGAGGATAGGCAATTTGAGGCGGCGTGTTTGGATTGACTCGGGATTCCTTAAAACGGGCCGATACGGGTATTTTAGTTCCAAATTCGTATAATTTCGCGTTTTAATCTTCGATTAAGGCACAATAGCACTATCCTATTCCACTTTAAACTAGAATTCACAAAATAATTGAAAGTCAAAATAAAAACGACGCTTTTCCCTCCAAAAGGTCCAGAGCGAATCCTAAAAACGACACTTTTCCCTCCAAAAGGCCCAGAGCGAATCTTTGTCAATTTTGCCAAATTATCACAAAGAATGTTTTTTTTTATTAATAGTTTTGGCTTGGATACAAGTCTATTGAGCCATGTCTTCGTTTAATTATCGGGATCCTCAGTAATATTTGCCATTGTAGTTCTAAATTCTAATACATTATGTTTTCACTTTCTCCTAAATAACTTAGTTCACTTATTTGGGCTTATTAAATAGTTTTTTAAGCGGCGGGAGTCAATATTTATGTTTTACTTTCACTTAATTCACATTATCTTATATGACTTTGAACAGTAACTTTGAATTCGTAATTAATGGAAATTTCAGGATAAAGTCTCTTGTGATTTGATTTAAAATGAGGAATATAGTTCTAACATTCTTCATCACTATTTCTTTCTTCGTTTTTTCTTCATAATTTAAAATAAAAATAATCTTTGTAAAAACTGTACTGGTAACTTAAAAAACCCGCCATCTCAGTATGTGTTTTGCGCTTTACGGAACAAACCGTGTTACCCGTGTGTTGACTGTACTCTTGGGTAATTTTCCGAAAAATGTCAAATAATGGAATTTTTCCGGATATCTGAAAAGTTGTAAAAATATAATTCGAAGACTCGTATTATGTTCTACGTTTAGAAATATCTTTTGAATGTATAATTAGCGTGAATTATTTTGTAGAGCTAAAAGCATGTTAGAAAAAACGAGATTCGTACTTGGACAACAGTGAAAAAAAAAGAATCATAGGCATTGACCTACCACCAAATGGAAGTCGGGTCTAATACAAAAACCACGAAAAAATGTCCGAAGGTATTTAAACGTAGTAACATGTATGTACAGTTAAGAGTGCGTCAAGCTTGACACTTAAGGCTTAAATGCAACTCTATGCCGCTTACGAAGAACAGTCCAAAGTACAAAGTGTCAAGCTTGATGTGCTCTTGACTGTACATGTACTATGTACCTAACGAAATATAAAAAAACTAAAACATTTCATTTAAATTGTAACGTCATTGTGGTACTGCTTAATTTTGCTTGCATCAATGTAAGGGCTCAGAAACACCATTCAGATTCTACTGAACAAAATGCACCACTATTAACTTCGAATAAAAATTACTTGAACACAAGAGTAATGGAGCAGCCTTTACTGTAAATATGGAGAGTATAGACTGGTATCGAGTTTATCATAGTTGGAATATAGTAATAAGTGGTTAAAATTTAATTTTAAAAAAGCGCGGGAAACTTCTAACAAGGCGGAGGTTCTTTTTGTAACAAAAATTTTTTAACTTGATTTTTATTGATTGATTCGATCATTTAAGTTGTGTAGTGTAAATATTTTATAAGGTAGTATTCATTAATTGTATTTGTATATATATTGCTGTATATCTGGATAGTTTCGTAAATATTTTCTCTATGTGAGTTGCGCGACCGAACCTCCTGATATTGCTTTGGGGGACTTAGGCCCTGCATGCTGATTTTGATTCAAATCAGAATCGAACTGATCGGGTAGTCTTGAAATCAGATGGATTTCCGGGCGAGAAGATGAACCTGATTCCTATTATATCTTTCTAATTTGTGAGTTAAATTAACTATTGTTCCGATTTGAAATGTCAAAAGTTTCCGATCGGCCAGTTGTGAATCGCAATTATGCGCCTCGACTCGGAAGAGACGCAGTTTGCGATCGGGAGAGGCAATCAAAATCAAGCTGCTGATCTAGGTCCCCCTGTTGGTCACAATGTAACTATACCTGTCAACGAAAGTGAAATGGACACTGATATTTCAGTAAGTAGTGCCGATTGGTCTGTACAGTGAAAAAAATATTGCAAAAGAAAGAGGAAACATCACTGTAACACTAATGATGCAAATGAATTAGATTCACACTATGGCAGTATGGAGAAATTATCAAAAATAGATACCGAAAATACAATTAAACAACCTTCAAACCCAAAAAGCTCTGAAGAACCCCCTCAGGGACCTTCAAAAATTTTTCACACTGATTATGACAAAACACTGAACAAAGATTTTAAGACTTTCGTGGTTATTCACTAAATGATTATCACTAGTATCAGGTTTCTTACTAATTCGAAATATCGGGAAACGGAAATATCGGGAAAATAAAAAGAAGTCATACCGTGGTAAGAAACCTGATACTAGTGATAATCATTCACTGAACAAAGACTCTACCTCGGTTCCACAGAAAACACAAATTGGTCGGAAATAATACATTCTATCAGATGTAGCCATGATGTAGCTCCATATGAGGTACATGTACAAAGAATTGAGGTTTCTCCTAAACACGGAACCTACCTTCATCCTATTACCTTTCGCAATTTCTTAAAAAAAAACAGCTTTATAAATATTATCACTGGTAGTGTCAAGAGAATAAGTCGCAATAGATCTTAGAGAATGGAAAAAAATAAAGGAAAAATAGTCTAAGCAATAGATGTACTGTATCATTCTCTACAGTCAGAGATGCCAATGACTTCATTAAAAACAGTAAATTAGATGATTTTAAACTCCGTGCATTTATTCCTACATTCGATGTCACCAAATTAGACATAATCACTACAGGTGGGGTATACCAGCTGAGTGGACACCAAATTAGACATAATCACTACAGGTGGGGTATACCAGCTGAGTGGACACCTGAGGAAATTCTAAATAATGTATCTGTTCCATCGGGATGTGGGCAAATTATTAAAATTAGGCACCTTAATTTTAAAACACAGGTAAATGGGTTCACATTTGATGGTCAAGTAGTTCCCAGTAGAACTGTATACGTATCCAACTATTTAATGCTTTAATTTTTGCCGCTATGGTCATACCAAAACTTCTTTGTGGCTCTCGCCCTAGGTGCTATATGTGTGCTCAGGAGCATAGGGGCGAAAGCTGCAATGTTGAGGAAAGCTGTGCATTGTGTGTGATGTGTTCAGGGTATCATTATGCTACAAGCAAAACTTATCCAGAATGGAATCGACTAAAAGAGATTAAATTAACTATGTCTCATAATAGTATATCTTATATGGAAGATTGCAAACTTCATCGACCGGTTTCGTAAACTATATGCTGATGTAGTTTCAACAAATCTTACTCCAGTAAACACTAAAAATAATGTCGGACAATCCCAAAATTCTTAAGCCTATAAAAACACTATATATTTGAAACCACGCTCACCACCAAACGTAATGAAAGGGTACGATGAAGTAGCTTATCATGCTATTCTTTCAGATTACGATAATGCCTTCTAGATTAGCAAATGGTTGTGCATTATAACATCAAAGTGTAGACAGCTTAGACAATCAGGATATAATATAAACCATTATCACCAACAATATTTAAGACCTTGTTAACAGAAAATTCAGTCAAACCGTCCAACGTTGCTGTGATAATTGAAATACCTACTCACTAGTTTAATTGCTAAAAAGAATGGATCTAAAAGTTCTATAGTGGAACAGCAGGGGTATACCACCTAAAAAAGTTATCTAATTCATATAATTAATAACATAAAATTAATATTATTGCATTGTCTGAGACATGGTTGAAGCCAGTTATTTTACTTGGTACCTGGCTTTACATGTCTTAGAGAATAGATAATTGTGCTGGAGTGGTGGCCATACTTGTGAAAAACTCTGTTTCTTTTCATAATTTAAGATTATCTTCTCATTTTATACACAATATGAATGCAATAGGTTTAAAACTGGAAAGTGGAGTTTATATCATATCAACATGTCTATCTGAAGTGTGGCGTAATATTAAATGCTTTAGATTAATACAGCTTACCGCACTTTAAATCATTCTTTAAATCTACTTAAACAGTGATTAGATGAAAATGGATTAGAATTATCAGTTGAGAAAAGTAGCATAGTCTTATTTACAAGGAAACGTGTCACACCAGATATTAATGTCCTTTAAGATGAAACTCCAATTCAAATAAAACCTCACGTAAATTTCTAGGTGTCATATTGGACTCTAAACTTTCTGGTAGTCAGCACTGCGACTATGTTGTCTCAAAATGTGAAAAGGTGTTTACTGTAATAAACTGTTTGTTAGGGGTTTGGTTGGGTGCTCACCCAACTTCATTAAGACTAATATACAATGCTCTGATAAGGAGTGTACTCGATTATGGTGCATTTTTACTTCAAGGAGGTAACATAACAGCCTTTAAGAAGTTAGATTTAATTTAGTATAAAGCACTGACACCCATTTTAGGTACCATGAAATCATCACCTACCAATGCCAAGCAGTTTGAATGTTCAGAGCCCCTTCTTAGCTTAAGAAGACAACTTCTAAGTGGTAAATTTTTATTTAAAGCCTTTCAGTTTTGTCACCATCCTCTTTTCCATAAGCTACAAATTCTTGAAGAACATATATGTTCACTTAATGACCTAAATAATAAAGGTGCCCTAGAAAGAAGTCTTGATCTAGCAAGTGCTAAGGCACATATAGCGTCATACTTCATGAATAGGTGATCACCCAGTGCTGATAATACGTGGCAACCAGGAATGGCACACTACGTTGATTCACACATCTAAGTTCCCTAAGCGATGATGTATCAAAGTACCCCACAGGTGGAGCAGAATTGGACAGTCCTCATTTTTTTTTTAATCAAAATTTTTCAATTGTTCAATGCTATTTATATAAGAAAAGATTAAATTAGTGATGTTTATTAGTTACATCTTCAATTAGGTAGAAAAACTATTCATTATAATTTGATATAGTAGCCCAAAATTGCAGTTAAAAAAGTGCATGAATCTGCGTCGCTTTACCCTATATCGTTTATTGCCATGATTTAACTTCCACACCTCGACTCGGAAAAGACGCAGTTTCCGTTCGGGAGAGGCAATCAAAACCAAGCTGCTGGGAAAAACTTTTAACTGAAACCTCTCAATCGAAAGACAAACAATATTTTAAAGTACAGCCTCATATCCTAAAAAACCCTGGTTTACTCAGATAGAATGCAATAAAACAATTACTAGTATTATTGTACGAATGCGTCTTGACCATGTGTGCACACCTGCACACTTGACTAGATTACAAATATTGTGAATAACGACCAGTGTGAATGTGGAAACGATACGAGAGACCTCGATCACATATTCTTTTCCTGCCCACGCTACGATCGTATCGTTCCTCTTTCCTACCCGTCTGTCCTGTTTACTATCACATCCATGTACGTACCTACTATAATGTTTTATCTTCCTTTATCCTGTACAATGATATTAAAACATGATTAATATGTATATATTAATTTATAACCTTAACCTTGTTATATTTACAATACATATATAGCAACTCTTGTGATCCATTTTTTCCAAATCCTGCTACTTTTCCAATTCTTTTCCTGTTTCCCTACCTTTTAACTTGAAATTGGCAAAAAGTCAAAGCTCTATTGCCATAAGCCATAACATAAAAAAAATATAATTGATTAGGCCGGCGGCGGCGGGACGGTGAATTTAACTTTGCGTTGATATTTTCACCTTTTAATCCAAAATTTAATAAGGTTTAACCATGCAACCTTTATCACTAAACACTAAAGGCGATGCACAAATCGATTTGAACCAAGTTCGGATAGATATTCTGCACGGAATACGGGAATGCAGTGACCGTGGATTAACCCAAACCACTAAGTGGCTTGCTGAATTAAATTACGCATTGAGAGACCATAAAATAACTCACGAGGAGCCTAGCGGTGCTTACGACGACGGTATACTGCAAGAAGAAAAGGAATCTTATACGCTGGCAAAGAGTTACTTTGACTGTCAGGAATATGATAGAGCTGCTAATTTCATTGAAAATTGCACAAGTCCCAAGTGCGTATTCCTTCTCAAATACTCACAGTACATGTCGAGTGAAAAGAAAAGATTGGATAATAATGTAGACTTAGGATCAGAGAACACCGAGTCAACACAAGTACTGATTGACTTACTTTCATTTTTTAAGGTTTGTTTTTTATTTTATATGGTAACGGTATAAATAATAATAATAGGCAGAGGGTACAATAAATGCTTCTTTAACACTTTTCTTAATTGGAAATGAAACAATTTTTTCACATCTAAATCTTCGTTTCGGGCCCTTTACAGGTCCCATGGTCATGGCTGACGATTTTGATTTTGCTGATGATTTTTTCCTAATTTTCAGGCCAACCGCAACAATCTAGATGGGTATTTACTCTATCTGGAAGGCGTAGTCCTAAAGAAGTTAGATCTTCGAGGGCAAGCTGTAACCATCCTCCAAGCAGCAATAGCTGCTGCTCCAACTCTCTGGGCTGCTTGGGTAGAACTGGCAGGCTTAGCCAATGAATATGAAGCATTGGATGCTCTACAAGTAGGTTATAATTTTTATTGCCTTCTGTTGGGGCTTAACTCATACAAGTGCTAACCCATACATTACACTAGCCAAATGGGAAAAGTGCATCTTCCTTTCCTTGAAGAATTTGCTAATACAAAATGGTGTTAAGGGAAATTCGCAGTAAAACAGGGTTGTTCTTTTTGATGTGTGGCCAGCCTGGTATTATAGATATAGATTTCTGGTCGCCTTAGGGTCTCAACCTTGACATGACTGCTACCAGGTATATAATGAGGTACGATTGAATAACAAGGTAAATATTGTAATGAATATGCTGTATTTGTGTATATTAAAAACCCTCAAAAAATTATTGCATAAAGAAATGTGACCTTATCTTTTTTGTGAAATAGTTGTCTAAAGTTTTATGGGTCGCGTTTTGTATTGATGTGTGGAAAAACAAAACACGATCGACATCACTGTCTAGGTTTTCTAGGATTTCAAGACCTGAATAAATCTTAGACAACTCTTCCACAATTGCATTTCATCATAATACATTCTGAACTGTCACTTCAGATTTATGTGGTCAAATCAATGCATCCACATAAAGCGGTGTAATTTAACATGAAATTTGAAAATCATGTTATAACTAAATCGCGCTATGCGGGGTCGCGCAAAGCGGGGTATTACTGTATTCTATGACGTACTTGTTTCTGGTAATGATCATCATTGAAACCATTGATAATTTGCTTATCTAAACTGGACACCTTTGAAAATAATTTCTGTTGAAGACGTGCACCATAAGTTATTCTCACAAGGAAAGTGATTGCCTAAATAAGCAGTTATTGCATTGTACTAGCACTATCGTAAAATGGAGACATCAGCATTCCATCCAATCTGTACAGTCAACAGCACATCAAGCTATACACTTTTGTCTGAATGTCCCTCTAGAGCAACAGAACAAAGTCTGTCAATGTTAAGCTTGATATGCTGCCATCTGTACTTTTTCTCATTGGAATGTGATAAATTTGAACAAGTGAATTAATATTATTTATTCCTTTATACACAGTTCATAACAGCAACCTTGCATCGTACAAAGTTTTCATAGTTTTTATATAATATTCTTTTTCTAAAGTTTGGAACGCTGCCTATTACGTATATGTATACTCTTACCTGGCTCCAGTATGGAAGTATCATGCGGGATCACAGTATCAAAACTAAGGACCTTAGAAATTTTATTTTTGTTAAATTATATGAAACTTACACAGAAGATTTTTGAAAACAGTTTCCAGCCGGCCATAGATTCTAAATTGTGCATCCTAGACACACTTCTCTTTATTTGAACTTGTTAAAAATGATCCTCAAATTTTAATTAACCCTTTTTTCTACATCCCAATTGTTATGTTTTTAAAATATCTCCTTCTAATATTAATATATAATAAAATACCGGATATATTTAAAACTGATGACACAACCTTAATGTTAATTAAAAATAACTACTAATGAATGAATAAATATATAAATTTCAGTCCTTTAATTGTTGCAGCTCCCAAAACACTGGATGATGTACTTCTTTGCTGCTCATGCATTTGTGGAGCTAAAACTCTCTGATCAGGCCCTTGAGGCATATACAGCGCTGGCTGCAGCTGGGTTCCATAAAAGCACTTATATTACTGCTCAAATGGCCATTGCTCATCATGACAGGAGAGGTAAGACTTACAAATCTTCAAACTACAATACAAACATTAATACTAGCCCCAGTATGTCATGATGTGTTACAAATTTTTTTTTTATCTTATTTTTAATAAGACCTGTAACACTTGGGTGTCAATGTCGGCCTTGTGATGTCAATCCCTGTGGGTTATGTTGTTCTACTATATCGTGTCGCCTCGTAGTGAGAGACAAGACCTCACATACGTGTATAGAGTTTTAGCCCTCTTCGTCAATGGTTCACCCAACACGACATTTGACTCCCCAAATATCCCCTAATTGAAATGGCTTCTCAGAGCCACATTCACTGAATGACTGAAAGAAAATCTGCTAAAAACCTTAAATGTAAAGCCTTAAAATATAAGGTAACATAACAACCTTGGGTTCGACTTTTTAATTATTTAACTTAACTTGTGTCTGTATTTCATTCAGAAATAGTTTTGTGATTTACACAAACATAATTTAAATTTTAGTGGTAAAAGTTGTAACATAAAAAGTACTTAAGTTTTAGTCAAAATTGTAAGGTTGTTTTGTCTATTATGAAAGCTCATATTGTGTAAAAACTTTGTGAAGATTCAAATATATCATCTTTATAATACAAATAATTAACTTAAAATGTTATAAATTCCAGATGTAGACTCATCATTAGCATTGTTCCGAGAACTGTGTCAAGTTGACCCCTACAGACTGGATAATTGGGATGTATATTCTCATCTATTATATTTGAAAGAGAAGCGGATGGACCTCGCCAAACTGGCCCAGAGAGCTGTCTCCATTAACAAGTATAGAGTTGAAACTTGCTGTGTTATAGGTAGGACAGACAGCTGTTTACATATTCAATGTAATCTGATTTACGAATCCAAAATACCGCTGTAATTTGAAGGAGATTTTAATACATTTATATAATGAAAATGTATGGAACCCACTGGAGTAGTATAATCATATCTTTCTATAAGACGACTGAGAGCTGACATATTTACAGCTCGGCAAGTTAATATAGAACTTTCTGTGGTAACACTGATAACACAGCTCTTGTTGCACAAACTGACTTAATTTTCTTAACCTCGTGGTGAAGTGTCACTGTAAAACCCGGTGAATGAAATTTTATTCATTACCATGAGTTCCGCGAATAAACGCGTCATCGATTCTTCTTTACTTTAAAAAAAAAAAAAAAAAGTAAAATCTATTTCCCAGGAAACTACTACAGTCTAAGAAATGAGCATCAGAAAGCAGTAGTGAACTTCCAAAGAGCACTAGCTTTGGACCCACAGTATCTTTCAGCTTGGATCCTCATGGGGCATGAGTTTATTGAACTACAGAATTCAAATGCTGCTATACAGTGCTACAGACAGGCTATTGGTAAGTACGAGCAAAATAATCGTTTTAATAAATAAATCAGAAGAACGGTCAGAGAGCCAGAGGAACTTATTTGTTCTAAAGAACTTTCCTAAAACAAAAAAGGATACGAAGTGAAATTGAATACGTATCTTCTTATAACGACGCCGTACACTATTAATTCCTGCCATTGTGGTGAAAGGATTTGCCAGTCGCCATATGGTACTCACCAATTGTTGCCCAGGTTACACCAAACGTATAGGAAATCGTGCGGAGAGGCTCCTTTCGTGCACCCCATTTACATGTGCATCAAATAAATAATTAAAACTAAACACATGGTACGTCAGTGAAAGAGTGACTTAACTTACATCTGTAAAATTTTAATGAGTTAAAAGTTTTGTGTTTACTGCTACTAGCACATTTGAAGAGCCCTTGAACGTTATACTATTTCAACAAGCATTCCGCCTTTTACGGAAAAACGAAGGAATGCGTACTTGTTTCCTCGTAGAAATCGCATTATAATACTTACAACCTTGCGGGACGTCGTAAACAGTAACTTTTCTTCCACGACTATTAATAATTCATCACATTTTACTTTCATACAAAAATTAAAATATTTAAATAGATCGCTCTAAATAGTGAACGCTCTGCAAAATGCAGCAGCGCGGGTGGGGAACGTCGGGTAGGACACTTGCACGTTTGAACTTACCACCTACACATCTTAAAAATGCCAGATAGTGCCAAAAACTTAAAAATGTATGTTTGCAAAAAGTTATGTAACAAAAGATGGTGTTTTTGATGTTAGTAATATAGTCCTACCAGTTTGTTAGTATTTATCAAATAACCCTGTATTTATAATTGTTCTACGCAATTTTCTATTTCAAAATTATTCTTACAGACGTAAATAGAAATGATTATAGAGCTTGGAATGGTCTTGGCCAAGCATATGAAATACTTGGTCTGAACGGGTACTGCATATATTACTATTCGAGGGCTGCACAGCTGAAGCCCGACGACTCTAGAATGCTAGTCTCATTAGGAGAAGCTTATGAGAAGATGGATAAAATACCCAACGCCTTGAAGTGTTACTATAAAGCTCATAGTACAGGAGATATTGAGGGCATGGCTCTGTTCAAATTGGCCAAGTAAGTTCACTTTTGCATTTATGTGATTAAACTTGTTGTTATAGGAATAGATTATTTGACAAAAAAAAATACATTTTTAACAGCTGCAAAACCAGTAGTTTTAGCATTTACAGCTACTGAGAGAATAAGACTGCTGTGAGAATTTATTAAATCTGTTAGTGAGAGGTAAACAACCTTAAATCCTATTGTCATTCGTTTTTTATTTAACATGTTTTATTTGACCTTAAGATTGATTTTAAATGTCTAAATAAGAGCCTCGTTCTCTAATACAGTAGTAAAAATTATTTATTGGCACCTATAATAGTACATTGTATTGTACATAAAACAAATACAATATAAATATGATTCACAAATCACAACACAACAATTGTATTGATTTGACAAATGGCGGTTTTTTTTTATATTCTTCCATAGGAAATACGACTCGAACTAAAATGTTGTAAACAAAGCGCACACGCATATAGCCGTGATGGATTGTAAATAAAAATTAGCAAATTTTTTAAACAGTTTATAATTAAAATCAATAATATTATATAATAAAATATATAAGAAATTCTTAATAATAAATAAATATTTATTGTAATATGTGGCTGAATTATAATTAAATTTCTGTTTTTATAACATTTTAAGTGAATGTTTTAATTTTGAATATAAGTTACCTAGCTTGTACTTGAACCTGATCTATGTAAGGAAGTATGTCGTGCCACAAATTATAAAACCTCCTTACCGACCATGGCTCCAATGGAAAGAAAAAGGCCGGTGGGCGTGGTCGTTTTATTTGGGGCGTTATAGTCAAGTTAGCCACCATGCAATGATACTACCATGTACGAGCAAGTGTGATGAAAAGGTTCTTTACCTGTCACCTACAGAAATATGATTCATCTAATTCCATATTGTTAGTTTTTAATGCATTTTATCGTTTTACTATTTAATATACATATAGCCAAACGTAACTCCGTTATTTTGAATTACTTTTCTACCCTACGAAGGTGAAGTTAGGACTGACTTTTGTGATAGATTTTGTCAGTACAAATTTATTCTGAAATGTTCTCCACATTTTTTCAAAATGAAGTTTCAAATTTAACTCGCCAGCCTGTTTTTTGTTAGATTATACGAGAAATGCAACATGCCGAACAGCGCAGCAGCTGCGTATACGGCGGCGTGTCAGGATCCTGTGAACGCTGGCAGCAAGGAGTTACCAGTGGCGCTGCGATATCTCGCGCAATATTATCTCCGTTTCACATTACTGGACCGCGCAGCTCACTATGCCTATAAATGCTTGGAGCATGAGAGTGTAAGTAATACAGGTGTAGATTTCGGCTGTTATTGTCATAAATAACATAGGTAATCGAAATTTTTAACGAAATTGAGTTATTAACGTAATCTGGAATCGGCGAAACGAGATCTGCAAGCGATTTTTTTAAATTCTTATTTAGTTTCTTTTATTGTTAAGCAAAATCAGCGTGATTGACATTTTTCAAAGAAAAAAATAATGTCACCAAAATGCAAAATGAATTGCGGTAGTGGATCCAAAACTCGAAAATTTCGATTATTAATTGCCAAATTGTAGTGTCATCGACTCGACATTTCATAAACAAACTAAGTGATTTGAAACCTACAAAATTAGAAAATGGTTAAAACATCATCATCATGTTGGACACGTTATTTTGCTTGATTATTAATATAAAGATCGAACACAAAGAAAAATTTCTTCAACCTGATGGAACTTGAACCCACGACCACGCTGTACCGTAGCGTTATACCTACTGAAATTACGGTCACATGGGACTTATCAACTTATGTCTCAGGGTGACGGGCGCAGTAGTAGTGCCCCCCAGATCTTTGTTATTTAAAGAGTGTGAGAGTTTAGAGAGTGGCGCTGCAACTGTTATGGACAGGCTTGTAGCTTGCCATCAGGCGCCCTACTTGTTTGTCCCGTCAATTCGTATTATAAAAAAAAGCTACAGGTGTGTTTTTGTTAGAGATATTTGTACTGGTGTTTTGCCTTTCAGCGCCGTAGGAAGTGCGGTGAGAAGGTTTCTAAACTAAATCTCTCACTAGATGTCACTTACTTTTAAAAATCTGTGAATTTTACGAATATTTATCAATCTAAAATTGGTTTTGGCGAGAAATAAATTTAGAGACAAAGCTTCTTTTGACTCGCAGGCTATTTCAGGAATAAAAACGTGTCCTGTTAATGAAATTAAGTAATAGTGTAGCGCCATGGCCTAAGGCTCAACCCACACTGTCGACATGTTATGTTGACATGTGTGAATTAGACGTTATATGATATGATGCATTTCGACATTCAAAACATAAACATGCTTATTATCTTTATCTAACTACTGCGTGCCGTCGTAAACCAAAAGAGATAGCATTACATTGGTCTGTGCCAAACACGGGAATCAAAAATAATACGTAACGTCATCTTAAATGCCAACTGTGTTCATTTCGCAGTACATGTGGTACATGATGCGGTAATCAAGGGGAAGTACATCAAATGTCAAACAAATCAACATTGTATCAAAGACCTTCATTTATTCGTTTCATTTCAATCAAATTTTAACAGAACTTTGAATGTAACTAGATTACAAGATAATGCAATTCCATCATTAGGTTCTTTGGTAAATAATTCTATATTTAATTTAGATTCAACAAGACTCATTTACTAGGCATTCTCAGTTCGTGAAAACAAAATTATCCACTCGTTTCCGATTTTTTTCCGCTGACGCCTCTAATACTAAAAATTACTATTTTTAAATAACAATGACATGTTTATCCAACGTTGCTGGGTGAAGGCCAATACCAACGTGTGGATAGCCTATTTGCCTTGTCTTGCCATCGTTCGGTGTCACTCGCCTAGCTGACCGAGTGCAGGTGGACGCCAACGTGTATAGAGTTCATTTGGCGCTTATCACAAATCAAAGGCGCTCGGCCAATAGCGTTCACACGTTTATCCGTCTGCATATGAAATGCATACTGGATATTTAACGCAATTCAAAAAACTTGCCACAATTAACACAAAACAAAGAAAGTACATATAATTGTAAGTCAATGATATAAATTAACAAATTGTCATCTTGTTCTATAATAATAATAATCAGGATTATTCGCAGAAATATAACAAGATATTCCCAAATGGAATATTGATCTACTTTAATTAAATGTTTTAATCGAACTTTGATTACAGTAACCTAAAGAAACAAAAAAAAACAGTTTCAACATTTAAGCCATACATTTGCATATCGATAATGACTTATCGATAGATTATGGTACAACACAAAAGAAATCCGCCATTTGTAGCGTTAAATTTTTGTTTAGATATGCACGTTCATTCTGTAGTTAGGGCAGCTCCTTTCCTTTATTTTTTTCCCATCTTATATGCAACATCTGTGCCTCTACCACGAGTTTACTGTGACAGGTGTCGCTAGCGACCGGCATAAATTACTTCACTATTTTGTATGGCAAATGTGCTAGATGATGGCAAATTACACAGCTCCCTGGCACAAGAAGAAACAACATTTTGCATACAAACATTTTAGGCGGTAACTAGCCATAACTGTCATCTCATGGTAGAGACACTGATCCGCTATTTCAGAGAAGTCCCCATTGTAAGTGGTGCATGTTGATGTAGGTTTTAGTCATTGGTACTGTCTATTAATTTAATTTATATAACTACAACCTCTACAGTACATAATTCTTTATTTCAGATAAAAGAAGCTGGGAAAAATATTTTAAAAACTATATCAGAAAAGCGGCTCTCGGCACCATCGTCGCCACCTGCTACCCTTCCGGACTACTTGCCCGAAGCTATAAAAAGCGCATCAATAGTATCAACGTCACATGCCACTCCAAAAACACCATTGCCCAGCCTCAATGCCACCCCTGACAACTTTTCGACTCCAGTATTTTCGAGAAATAATAAATATAAAATGTGATTAACCTAACACTTTGTAAATATAAAGTTATTTTAAAGGCTGAACCAGTGTTTAGTGAAAGCAACTGTTTCTAAAATAATAAATGCAAGAATAGGTACCATAACTTATATTTTTTATGAAACTCATAAGTAAAATTAAAATGCATTTAATTTATTTAAAAAAATGTAATAGTGGTTAAAATTTACACCTTTTTTATACAAGTTAACAGATCTCAGTGCTGAAATAGTAAAAAAAAACAATTACATTCAACTAAATAAATAGTCAAGTGCGTTAAATATGAAAATAAAATTGTTCAAGTTAGCTCATTGAAAATAAAAAATTACTGATTACAATCACAGACGAAGCAAATAATAGTTTGAGAGCTTTTCCCACATATTGGGTACTATTAATGAGGATAAAAGACTTTGTTCCATTAAAACTACTGTATATTAAAAGTATGAAGGCGCTCACTACATCAAGCAAGGCGCATGTAGCTAGGTCTCTTTAGAATACTATCAAGATGGCAAGCATATAGTGTTGATCATTGACACGGTAAATAATGATTTATGCCAAACGATCACACAAAAAGCTTGTTAAACTTCTAAGTAAGAAGCTTTCAAAAAATTAATAAAGATTACTTGGTTGAATTTTGGCGCTACAAACACACTTACTCGATCTAGTAACAGCTTACAATCAAGTAATGAAGTATTGATCAATATTGATTTACAAACACAAACAATAACAACAAACATAACGATGTGCAAACCTGCTAAATTCTATTCAGTACAAAATAAGTAAATCAATTAGTCATACGGATAAAAAAATACCGCCAAAAAGTTCTAATTAAATTCGAATTCGATTTAATTTATTAGGCCTCAGAATCAACAGAAATTTCAAAAGGCTCACCTATTTAAGCGTGTTACGGATCAAATTCAATTACAAGCTCAAATTATCACTTTCCTAAGATAAGTCCTATCCCTCTAATAATACGTTTTTATTCAGAGTTTATTGGTTCATTCCTGACACTACCTTTCATATTCTCAGTACTCAAGTCGCTAGCATGTTCCTAATTACACAGGGCAATATGTAATTATAATATTCATTCGACCCCCAGTTGAGTACCTAAGGCACATTTTGGTTCACAAGTTTCTATCGCAAATAGGTAAATTTTGTAGTAAATTCTCAGATTATCTTTTCCAAAGTTCTTAAGCTAGTGAATTTATATTCTACTAGCTGGGCATGCTTCCGCGGGGACGGCAAAGGATAACAATAGATTTAGTTCGCTGCATTCGGTTTTCAGAAAAATGCTGCTATACCAAGTCGTAATCTAATGTGACAATATTAAAAAATATAACAATGAATTCTAGTAAAACAGAGTCTCCAGTGAAGAGTATCGTTTAACATATTACTATATACGTATTCTCTCGAAAATCAGTCTAAGCAAAAAGTGTGTATGTTCCAAATTTGTGATGGAACTATATATAATGCCACCGTAATTATTAGGTGGGCAGGAATAATGTTTCCGCTTGACTTTGTCACTCCGACGTCAATTCGGCAGTAAGTAGTTTTCGACTGGAGAAACCTTCTCAAGTTATGTACGTCTCGAACTTTCGGTTAGCTGTAATAACAACGCAATATCTGCCAACTGAAATCTAGTAGCCTTCCACATATACAGTCACACTAGCAAGATTTATCCGCAGTGGGACTTTTGATAAAACAGCGTTGACGGCAGAGTGGCAAATCAGAGCGGAATCATTGCTACCTCCCCTCGCAAGTGAAACCACATGCTACGGTAATACATTGGAAGGAAATTCAGGAATGAATCATATTACTGTACTCAGTATATAAATTTGTACCTTAGCGCGTTCTCGATAATAAAACGACAGTTGCGCGATGACTTCGCGTATGCTGACGTATTGGGCAATCTACCACTCAACTAAATTATAACAAGACAAAAGGTGGAACCGCACTCAGTAGACTTGCACTACAGCAGAGCGAAGCGGTGCCAGCGCGGTTCGGCACGGCAAAGTTATTGTGTTACGCATTAAGCAATATTTACACGCAGCGAAACATAGCAGTCTTCTGCCATGGGCCAATGGATACGGACGTGATCGGCATAAAAGCGTGCAGTGTTCCGCGTTCAGCGAATAACGCATCACATACCAAAACTACAAACGTTCTTGCATCGTAACACAATATGGTGTAGAATACTTTAGAAGCAAACGTCTATATACGAGTGCACTATAAGACAGCCTCACGCGGTCAGTGACTTACAGATTCCCATTCGCATAGCGGATGACTCCGCTCTTTTCATATAATTAACGTTTTCTTGTCCAGTCAATGACAAAAACAACAAAAAATCAATGTTATATTTTTTTGGCCCAGTAAGCAGCCACCTTTATTCCCCCAATCTGTTGCCTTGTAGGACACAGTGGATATGGAAGCAAGTGAGACATGTGTGGCGGATCCGCAAGCACAATGTTTTTGTGTCGGGTTGATATATCTTCATTTCACCATATTATCACTACATCGGCAACTCTTGTAACTTGAGACGATTCAGGGATTTCCATATTGACCACTGCAACTCGTGCCCGGGTGAAGACTTGGGCTGGGGTAATAAAATTTGGCGTTTGAAGTTTGGCTTGCCAAAGTTTGCGCACCCATCGCCGAGCACTGGACTATCCATGCACCGCTACAGACGCGTCTGCGTTACCACAGACGAGCCTCTTCTTATGATAAAATTAAAGATCTTGAGAGGCCTCTTATAAACACATTAAAGATAATTACGTTACACCAATACATCAGGTACATTACCTTGGCATTGAAACAATATAAACAGAAGGTAACTTCCCCCTTACAGCGTTGTACTGCGCCAAAACAGGTCTGAGGCAACTCGTCATCTATAACACGCATTCACATGTACCTTCGGCCTGTGGTGTAACTTAATAAAAAATTTTGTTCGATTTTAACCTTAATATTTATTCATCGCTAATGTGATAGTAACGACCCTCAAAAATCGAGCAAATCTGTAGGCACTTTCAGGGTTGCCAATATTTGAACGCAAATTTATTGAATGAATACATCTTGTCTTAAGTGTTAATTTGAAATAACATCAATGTTAATTAAGTTTACATTGTTGCGACGGAAAGACTTTATCAAACCATCACTTAAACACAAAGCGCATTATTAAGATTGCCTGATTCAACATACACTTGACACTATAACTATAAAATAATTTAGAATAAAGCTAGGACCAACGTCTTCAATACTCCACAATTCATTCACACTATACTCTCTCGTGTTAATATCTAACATTCAAAATACTATAGCAATTTTAAAATACTGTGGTGTCTTATCTGCACACATTTTTAAAAGCCGAGTATAAACATTTTTAATCCTCAAGACCTTGAGATTATACAGGATTATACAAAAAGGTTCGACAATACTGCAGCTAAAGATTACTGACGATAACAAATAAATCAAGCAAATTTTTTTTCGTTCTCCACACAAAATAGTGTTATTAAATTATCACCAGTTGAAGTATGGTCGGATCTTTCGGTTTTCCACTGTACACGGAGAGCTCGAATTTAAAAATACACAATCGTGACGTGGCAGGAAATACTTTTACTTACTCGCCTTAGGTGAGAAAGTTACAATGTTAGTTCTCTTACAACTAATATAAGATCGATAAGACAATACTGTGAATTTTAAAAATGGCTTCTAAAAATATGTGCGAAAGGTTAGACACCTCTGTAATAAATTTCATTGTAAAATTTTAAAATTTAAGGCAGATTTAGGCACTTAAGTTTACAACCATAATAAGCACATTGTTGTAAGAATTCGTAAACAAATGATTAATAGTAAAAACTTGAAAAATATTAATAAATTATCCACCTACGTTTAAAATAAAAATTTGTAGCTCGATTTGTGCTTTTTGTTAATTTTGTTCTTTGATATCTTACTCGTAAGTTGGTTGCAGGGCTCATCAGAGAAATGGGTTTTTCGAATTCATAAATCCTCCGTTGTTTGTAGTAGGCTGAAAGAAGAGAAAGCAATGCAATTATTTCTATGTTTAGGTACCTACACTTATCAGTACACAAAATGAGAAATGATAATATGACTCTGTGTGACAATGTGCCAATGATAATATGGCAAAGATCGATCATATTCGAAACAACATAAAATACACAATTAATTAAATTTTTGTTGAATTGATATTCAATTATTTTTTGGGAAATTACTCCACTAATTTGTTATAATTATTAATACAAAGATAGAACACTCAGAAAAAATTCCTTCGATCCGGTCGGATTCGAACCGACGTCTTCTTGCATACCGCGCCAGACGCTATACCAACTAAGCCACGGAACGAACCAACGGACCTCACGAATTGTTCCATGTGCTTGTGTCATATCTTTGTATTTGGTTTTTCAACGACTTTTTAGTCGTAGCGCCATCTATGAGTGTGAGGAACGTCTATTATGCTTCTACTAGGCACTCTGCGTACAAATTCTAACAGCATCCTGAAAATATTTGCTGCCAAGCTAGATGCACCGATTTCTGCTTTATTTCATCCAGGTTTTCATGAAGTGATATAGTAGTCAGCTCCTCGAGCGACTTGTATATTTTCGGTTTTGAGCAATTATGTGCCTACTAACAACACACTTAAGTTTTAAATTGTTATTATTATTTTGTATTTATTACTCACGCTTTAAATGTTATTATTATTTTATATTACTAACAAGAAGACCCAAGACGTCTTAATTTAAGATTTATAATAATTATTCTTTTCTGCCCATCAGTCGAATAGTAAATACATAAAAAATAGGTATCACGATTACAAGTTTAAGGACCAACAACATTTTAATACAAATAAAATTGCAAAAAAAATCATAAATTGTTTCCTACTTAACACAGATTTACGGATATGAGCATCGGGTTCTCCACTCAATTTAGTATGAATTTTAAAACCGCGATAACAAATATTGTGTATTCAAACACTGTCACAATATACTTTAATCGTGTAATGTATGGTTCGTTGTCCGTATTTTGCGTTTTACGTATTACTTATACGCAAAACTCTGCACATTAGGAAGCTAAGAGTGCAATAATATCGCCCATTGTTTCCTGGCTGCTAATTGATAAGGATATCAGTATAGGACTATTTGTAAATGATACATAAGTGTTTAAAGCATCAATAATAGCGTTATTTCCTCACTTTAATGCGACGAATTATTGGATGATGAATGATGTTTAAATTCATCTATTTCGAGATCAACGTGGCAGTTGACGGCATAGATCCTCTCGTCAGAGAAGACCTGTCACTAATAGTTACAGGAGTTCATGCAAAACGGTACAGATAAAGGATCAGAACTGTTTGAATAGCATATAGGTGACCTTGTGTTATATGTACAGACCATGTTTTTAAAATAAGGTTTTGAGCTCTCATGAAAGACCAAAGTTTTTTTTTATTTCAGATAATAATTTAGGATTGAGTACCTAACAGTAGAGCTCCTTGTGAGTTTATCCAGGGTGCCACCTTACTTATTTCTGCCGCGAAGCGGTAATGTCAGCATTACTGTGTACCGGTTTTGAAAGGTAAGGGTACTGGTGAAATTACAGGCAGTGCCCCTCAGATTTTTGCGATTTAACGCTCCGAGTGGCACTGCGACTGTTATGGATAGATGTCGTGTAGCGTCAAATGAGGCGCAGGTTTTTTTTTTAATTTTTAATTTAGAAGTTCTAGGATCTGAGGATCCGGGATAAATGCCATAAAGCTTATAATTCCAAAAAGTGAGTGTTAAAATTAATTTTCAGCAGACAGCAGTGGGTGGTGACTTCTTGGCCTTGATGATTGATGTACGGAATCATATTGTAGCTACGCATACACAGGGAACTTTGTCGTAGATGGAACAAATTAAAAAAATAAAAAAAATACCAAAAAGAAATCCCATACTAAACCGATACCGAATGACCCGTTTTTGAAAGGAAAATAATCTCAGTACAAAGTTAAAAAAACCGACCTCAAAAGGACGTGGAATTACAAATAATTACCAAGTTTATTGAAATCGGTTACCGGAAAGTGCGCAAACCCGGATTCATCCCCTAGTTCGCCACTGTACGGGACTTGACACAGGAGATGATGAACGAAAATGAGATGAAAAACGCCTTGAATGAAAGAATAGCAAAATCAACCATTAAAATAATTGCTCATGATACTAAAATTTAGGCGCTATTTATAAAAATGAATCTTCATGCGTGAACAGCCACCCTTAGAGGTGGGTGATTTTCTTCAAAATTAAATGGGACCACTATGGAGGTACCCTCTTTCCAACAAAAAAGGATCATGAAAATTGGTTCACAAATACCGGAGTTATCGCGTAACACACATACAAAAAAACATACAGTCGTATTGAGAACCTCCTCCTTTATTTTCGGTTAATAAAAAATTTCACGAAGTAATGTGTTTTTTAGCAATACAATACTTTGTGTTATAATTATTATATTAACATATACAAGTACTTACACAAAGTAGGTACTTACGAAACAAATTGTTTGAACCATTGTTCGCATTATATTCTAGATAAGCGGGAGTTTTGTTTCAAACGGGAATAAGCATGATAATGTTATGATTGTTCCAATATTTTGCTACCGTTTGCAAAGACTGGAATACATGAACTCGTTTACACAGACATTCCTTGTACCATATCGAAAATTGTCGTTATCTTTTAGATAGGTTTTTAATAGTTTTCTCTGTCTTGCGACTATCTGTGATATCAGCCTATAAACCAATGAAAGAATTTTATCATCTACACTCGAAGTAAGTTACAAGCCGCCTTCCCGCTTCGATATGAAATGAGGCAACATTTTTCGTAAAAATAGGTTTAAGCGACTGTTACACATAAGAAATGAAACTAGTTTTTTCGGATCTAAACAGCGTATTTTTTTTCACAAACAAATAGTCAGCCGTGACCATGGTACCTATAAAGAACCCGAAATATTTGTTTATTCAAAGTAGCCTAAAAATACAACGGACCGCATTGGTAAATAAAACATTCTAACTCTCTATACAAAACTGTAAACCACGTTTTTTCGTATAATTTCGGAACTAATCCAAATGTGTACCACGTAATTTCCGCATTTCTAAACTTCCTTCCCTACATCGTTCGTAATGACAAAATAGAATGTAATCGATACCTAATTATTTAATAGTAGAATCAATTACACACATAAATTAGTGACGTTTTCATAACGACTGTAATTGTTAATTATAATCACGATACAAAATTCAGGGTGTCAGGAAATCTGTACCTACGGCAACTTTGAAATTGTTAGTAGTTTATTTTATTTTAAATATACATCACGTAAGGGAGGCTTATGTCCGGCAGTGGATGCGTGTAAGCTGATGATGATACATCACGTACGTTGCTCTGGTCATAAAGTAAATAAAGCACTTGTGTTATGGAAATCGGAAACAGCGACGGTACCACAAACACCCAGACCAGACACAATACAGAAAAATTAGTTTCTACATTGACCCGACCGGGGATCGAACGGGTCTTCCAGAGATGTGAAAACCGGTGTGCAAGCCACTCGACTACAGAGGTCGTCAAATTTTATTAAACAAGTCCTCAGGTCCTGAAAAGAAGTCTAGGTTGAGGATTTGTTTATTAGACCAGTCTGGTTAAGTCGTTTAATTCTGATGACATTACCAGCTAATAAGTCTGTCAATCAGCGTCTTTCGGTCAGTCAGCCATACGAAGCAGATCATCATCAAAAAAGATCACAGCAGTTACAGTACAGTTAACGTCAAAATCATTTTGAACATTCAACACTTCTCAGGTTTTCGCGGTTACTACATATTGGAAATGCAACTATTTTTTCCGATATAAAATCGTGTACATTTGTTTGTTCGTAACGATGGAAACTGTTAGAGCCCGAAAAGTGTTTTAATAATAATAAGACTACATTGGCATAATTTTTGCTCGCGTTGAAGTACAGGTGTATAGCCGGTTCTATACAGAAAGCCAATAGGTCTTTCTATACAATATTAAGATTTTACGAAGGAACTACAGAAAATACTCCTAAATGAGTAATAGTTTGTTTTAAGGACATAATAGATGGTTTTTATTCATTGCTTTACAACACCACTTCTAGAAAAAACAGTGTGGTTTGAGGTCATAATTTCGACGACAAAGTGCATTGTAATGGCTAACATTTCATTGCAATGTTTTATTAGTATTTTTGAGTAATTTGTAATACATCTCCTCGCTCAACAACAGTGTTAGATTCAATGTACTAATTATTAATCACTTTTGTATAATGTTATGAAAAAAAATTACATTTTTGCGAAAATGGCTGTGCTTTGGCGGCACTTCGATGATCGCCCAATTAAGAATTTTGTTCACGCATATGTCACCCTACTAATACCTAATCCATACTTTAAGCATGTGAGTAAAAACATATGCAGTTATATAAATAACATATAAACAATCTAATGGCAGACGAAAGGTTAGTAGGTCTAAAACGGCACAATCTATGCCAAATGTCGTCCGTGCGATAGTTAATTTGTGTTTCGTCATCCAATAAAATGCTAGGCACTTAACGCTTCTCCCGATTGAGGAATTAAATTATTATTATTATTTGTTCGAACTTTATTTATTTGTAATGTGTGTTGTGTTCACCAACATAAGGACTTACACTCTGTAATGTATACGTATATGAGCTTGTCATGTGTATTTGAATATTGTGTATTTCAAGATGTGTACCAAATTAAAAAAGAAAACGGTAACAATATTTTTATGAGTACTCTTAGCCTGCTACTAGACGGACTGTATGCGCGAAGCAGTCGATATTAAAACTCCATGCAGTCGACGTCTTGACTACATGCAGTTGATCACGACTGCATGCATTAACTGCAAACGTGCAGTCCATCTGTTGGCAGCCTTTTACAATAAGGCAGCTTTTGTAATAATATGATGGAATCAAAAATTAATATTTTTTAACAATTCTTTTTTTTTAATAAATATAAACTCCTTTTAACTAAGCATTTATTTTCAACTTAAATATCGCGCGCTATTTCTTTCACAGACCATTGTAACAAGCGGTATCATATCACTACTGAACACCGGTCCCTAATTGGTTTTGAACGACCGATCACACACTATGAACATAAGTTCTATGCATATGTATAAAACATCAATGTTATAAATAGAAAGTTACTAATCTCTAAACATCTGTACAGTCAATGTCAAAATGTTCCCGAACTATCAAATTAACCAAAAACATGAACCAATTTATACATCTGTATTTAAAAATGTAATACTCCATGAGAACTGAAAGATTAAAAACCGAAAACAAAAAAGTGGACCTCAGATTGATAATCATAAGCTTAATTTTTACAAATATTATAAGCACACTGAATGCACAGGTACATAAACCGCTATCAATGTATGACCGTCTTTATATAATTTATAGATTCAGGCGATACTACGCGGAAATCTATTTTCATTAAAATGACCTGTTTTGATCATTTTGATCTTGACTGTACCAAAAAACTGCGTAATGCCTAGATAAAGTAATACATGAGCTGTGCTTCATGCAAATATTTTTAAATAAATATATAATTTGTGAAACACGATAAGTACATTAATATGTATTTTGATATGCATATACATTTCCCTGAATAAAATATAATAGGAATATTCGCATCTAATAACTTGTTTGTTGAACTTTGTGGATTTTCCTTAATAATAACAGTTAATTTGTATTTTTCCTTATACAATATAAATAATGTTTCTAAAAACCAAGCACAAAGACCAAAACTGTGACCATGGGGCTCAGCATGGTGATGCTGACTTCCCTGAGAAAAACGAGCAAGAAACTCTAGGGGTTGCTCTTTTCAAATAAACTTAAATGCTTTGGAATACACTTGGAATTGAATTTGTGTGGAATTTAGAGCCATGTCGTCTTTCCATACATCTTTATCTAATACGTAGTCCTCCTATCCTATTGTATATATCTATCCTAATCCTATTGTAAAAACGTATACAGTTCTCCTTAAAATAATCGTTTACCTTAGTTAAACGAACTCATGGTGAGTTTGGCCTTAGTTCTAAGGTTGAATAAGAATAAAGGTTGATTTGTATTTGCTAGTTAAAATGCATTTTTATTGTATTGTTCGGCTTTTGGTTCGTTTGATTTATGAAATTAATGAAACGGTTCTTATCTTGGTAGTAGTAATACGGGAAAGTATTATTGCCCGTATTACTAGTGGTAGTACCACGGACAAAAACAATTAGCCGTGATACTACTAGGCCTGCCGGTAGTTACACGGGCGGCGGGAGATTATTATTGCCCGTGTAACTACTAGTAGTTCTGCTGGTAGTACCACGGGCAACAAAGAGATTTGATTTTTTTTTTATAAAAAGTTATAAATGTGATAAATTATACTTCTTTTCGTCTTTATTATTCTTCCGATGTTCGCTATACAGCCTTATCATTCTCTCTCTTCACGTCTTCCCACATTATAAAAAAACAGGGAAAAATAAAATGTATTCGTTTATTTTTTGTTTATGTGCTTTAGTTTGCCGACCCTGAAATTCACAACTGAAATCCGTCTGGAAATGAATTCATATTTTAAGATTAAGTGTAAAAAAGGGGAACGCGAACGTGAATCAACACAGATACTTTACTTCAAATTCACAAAGGCACGTTCATTTTGAATTACAATGGTTAACACACAGTGGTATGTTAACCATTTTCTATTTACGTCTTCGCAAAGAGGGCAACAGGTCAAAGCTCCCTCTATGATGTTCAATGATACATTAAAAAAATGTTGCAAAACACGATTTTTAATTCTGTTTTATCAATTTAAACGCTCGGATTAAAATTAATAAAATAGTCAACAAAGTGTTGAACTAGTAATAGACTTATTGGAAGAATGCTTGTCTTCTAAGTCATAAGTTATCCTTGTCATAACTAACGCATTTCCATTTTGGTAACTTTCGAGATATTGGCACATACTTTTTTTTTATCGTCGTCATCCTCGTGGAAGAAAAAATGTTTATAGCTCCATTAGATACAGAAAAATGTAACCCACATCCTCTATCGAATGGAGCAATAAACGTTTTTGACATAACTAACATATACCATTCTTCCATGAGGGTGAAATGTTAATTACGCTGATTTTGCTTAACAATAAAAAAAACTAAATAAGATATAAAAACTTGCTTACATTGGTTTTTAGATCTCGTGTTGCTGATTCCAGATGTTAGTAACCCAATTTCGCTAAAAATGTCGATTATGTTAGTTATGATAAGGAGTTCTGTGTTCTATCCCCACTGAATAGAATTACACTTCCGTTTGAAACGAAATTATGTTGGAAATGTACTTTGAGGAATTGATATATGATTGATTTTTACCAAATATTCAAAAATCTTTAGTTTGTGTCCTATTCCTGATTGTATCTGCACAATGGTTTTAACGCTAACTGAAAAGTTGAAGAAAATAAGAATACTACAACTCTACTACATAGCAACTACTTCTCTCGATAAGCTAAAGTGCTGTCTATTAATAGAGTGGAGTAGTTACTGCAGTAAGTCAATGCCGCAACCCTATGTTTTTGCGCCTTTTGTGTTTCCACTGATAGTACTCTTCCACTCCTAATACAACAAATTGAACTCACCATGAATGGATTTACAGGCACAGGTGGTGAAGCACTCCAGCCTCCATTAAAGAAAGGATTCTTATTACCAAATAGGTCATTGGTTGCTGAACTTTGGAATGGATTTTTACTATTTACATTATTACTTTCTTCTGAAAAAATAAACGTTGTTAAGGTAAACACACAATATCATATAATTACTTAAATTAAAAAAAATCTAATTTCCTTACCCATATTTTTGAAGTTTTGTTGCCTTAATTCAAGATCTAAATCTGCTAAGGCAGCGTAACGATCATCTGTAATAGAAACTTACAATATAATAACATTGTTTACATTCATTTCTCCTACACATTCCTATGGAAAAATACAAATAAACTCATCAGTATTATTTATAAATTCCTTGAAACTGACAATAAATGATCAATAAAAATATTTTATAAATAAAATGCTAACCATGGTAAAGAACTTATTGTTCAATAAAAAAATCGGGGAGTTTTTTTTTAACAATCGCTTTATGTATATTGCTAGAGGTATGACTCTGTTGTTCTATTTCAATGATTAAAATACATTTATAAAAATTTAAGCATAGCTTAAGTAAACATAATGCGCTTTGAGTGCCAACAAAGTTTAATCCTTCTCTGATCTGAAAACTGAATTACACAGATAAATTCAGTACATAACAGTAAATAACTTTTGCTTTGCTATTACATTCTGAATACAGCTGTATTTCTAAGCTATTCCGCACAAAACGTACTTATTAAAAAAAGCCATACAAAGAAATAACTTTGCCAGTGTTTTTGGCCATTGCAAGGATTTTTTATGTTACTTAGTGATGGGACCAACAAGTGGTGCGCCTGATGGTAAGCGTCATGCCTGTCCATAACAGTTGCAGTGCCGTTCAAAGGGCACTGCCGCTGCGCCTGTCACCCTGAGACATAAGTTGAAAAGACTCATGTGCCTGTAATTTCACCAGCACCTTTACCCTTCAAATCCGGAACGCAGTAATCCTCGCATTACTGCTTGGCGGCAGAAATAGGTAAGGTGTAAGTACTACCCTTAACGAACTTTTTCACAAGGAGCTCTATTCCATTAACCTACTATGGATACATAGACTTAAGCCTCTAACATATGTTAACCCTTAGAATGTTGTAGGTATCAAAATATTAATTATATAGTTGGTGACAATTTCTATGTAAAGAAAATATCAAAGTACCAGATAACACTAGTTAAATAGTCCCAAACCATTGTATAGTTGTAAAGGATGCACACACTAATACTATTGTCCAACATAAATTGCATTATATTGTAATACTTACTGGTTGTTGTAGATATAGGCAGATTCAAGGCATTAAAGGCAGGCATAGTCATGGACGGCTGAGATACGAAGTTATTATTTATGTTGTTGTTATACTGACTACTGTTGTAAATGTCAGCAGTGGAAAAATCTACAGGAAAACTGGAAAAAAAGTGTTTTTTTAATTGAATGCATGCTTAGCCACAATTTCACATGATGCAAGCGACAATGTGTCTGATGACAGTACAAGTTTCTTACAAAAATGCCTCTTCACTCAAGCCTTAGCTAAGAAACATATATATGCCGTACAATATCACATTCCTTTGCCATATGCAAAAGGAAGGAGTAAGTAAAGCAATTAGTGTAAATAAATGGTGTATGAATTAAGTAAGTCTCGTGGACTTTCTAATCAACCTAAGAAGGAAGAGTGGTGGTGAAAAATCATCGATCTCATTGTCATATTCCATCAGGTAAGATGGAGGTCAAATGAGCACTTAACACTTAACTAATTAAAAAAAATAAAAAAATTATAAAGTTCCTGTTATTGTGCCTATGTTAAATGTTACTTAATGGATCTATATACCAATTAAGAATAAAGACCGTAGATGCATGATTGCAATGACAAAGAGACTTTCTTTGCCACTGTCCGAAGTAAAAGTAATAAATAGTAGGTGAGAAAATCAAATAATTTTTTCTTTCTGTAGATATTGACAATAGAATGTTACTAATGATGGTCACAATAGATCAAACTAACTTTTTGCCCTGTTGATGCTGATGTTTATATTTGTGAAGACCAGATAGTACTTAGCGACTGACACAGCATTATCAGTGATGTTGTACAAGTCCTAGCAATCAAATTACTAAGCACATTTATACACATCTTATCCATATACATAATATGCAACATTTATCTATGTTGTAAGTAATATGTAATTTCTTACATACAGATTGAGCAATTCTGAAAAATTGTTGCTAAATTTCATGTTAAAGAAACATAACAAACAGAACATCTTTAAATTATTCAAATCAGCCTCAGACAAAAATATGTATTTTAAGCCAATGATTTCCACATACAAAATACGGAAAATATAGTTGTTCACTTATTTACACTAAAAATAAAAATAAATATATGAATATGGTCAATATGTATTGCAAGAGTAAATAGAACACCAGAAAATAAGTAAAAACTTATTTAAACTTACTCAGGTACTGGTGCTGGAACAGCAGATGCTGCGACGGAGTTCGCCGTTACAGTACTAAGCAGAGCAGGCGAATGAAAGTTGTTCATTGGCCTCGCTACCCTATGACTCGTTTCATTCACCACTGGTAGCAAATTATTCACCACTTTTGCCGTATTCAGCATAGTGTTATTGTTAACCGGAGCTTTCGATGTCTGAGGCGAAATTGATATCAACGGAGTGCTATTTGCACTACTTCCGGTCTTCGTTTTCGATTTATTTTTCGTCGAACTTCCATTGGTTTGTGACACGGGAATCGGTAACTGCTCCAAATAGTAACGCTTCTTCTCGTATTTATCGGACATAAAATCCCGGACGCTCTGTTCGTCAGTAAAGTTCACACTTTCACCCTCGTACAGGCCTAGCCACACTCGCCTACAGTAATCGTTACCCCGTGCTTTTATGAATTCTATCTCGTCCGGGGTAAAAGTCGCCATTGATATGGACTTTACGCGATGTGGTGGCGTGAGGCCACGCCTGAAATACAATACATTACAAACACTGTTTGTTGATCTCATTTCAAGCACAAAAGCTACGCAGAAAGAGTACTTACAGCATTCCCGAACATTTTGAACACACAAAGGAGCCAATTGTTGTATTTACGTATGTAGGCCCCCTTTGGTTGCAGTCTAAACAATACTTATTTCCATTTAAAGAAATAAGTTCACGTAAAATTTCTAAATTTTTATCGTCTTGCTTCCGACGGTTTGCAGTTGCAGCCATTTTTGTAATGTTTGTCACTTCACTTCACTTTTTATTTTTATGGCTCCATCAATATTGGAACTGATGATTTTGCCAATGTCACAGTTGAAAGAAAAAAAACGAAACAAAAAAAAAAAAAAATTTTCGCTAAGCTCTAATAGGACATTAACCGGTGTTGGTAAGTTGGACTACGGGAGTACTCAATTGAGAATGTAAAACAAAACAGCAAAACAATATTTATAAATATATGTTATTTAAGTGGATAAATTTACATAGAGTAACAATATGGGGGGAGAACACTAAAGTTAAGAGGTTGTTTATGTTAATGGGGCGGGGGAATTTTGGAGAAAGTAAGTTATAAAGTGGAACAGCAATATTAGGACAATTGAAAAAAATGTGTTCCAAGGTACCGTCTTCTAGGCCGCACTCGCACAGAGAGTGATCGCGAACTCTGATTTTACGCAAAAATACAGGTGTGCAAACATGGCCTAAGCGCAAACGAATAATAGTGGAAGTGATGTTTTTAGGCAAATCGCGACGTTTAAAAAACCAGGGTTTAGTGGGTAGATTTGGTTGGAGATTACCATAGTGTCTACCAACAGTTTGTCGTGATTCCTGCCAAAGGACCGACCAGGAGGCTAGCATTTGGGGTTTGGTCATGGCGAGCAGATCTCTGGGAAAGCACTTACAGTATTTGCATACGCCAATTCTTGTCGCATCCTTTGCAAAGGCGTCTACTGCTTCGTTGCCACTAATCCCACTGTGACCGGGAATCCAGGCCAGAGTTACCTCAATTCCCGCACAATGACATCGGTACAGAGCTTCCTTAATTTGGAGGGTGATGGAGAAATTGTCTTTGGAATGAAACGGTAGCTTAATAATGTCTTGGAGGCAACTTAGTGAGTCTGAGAAAACCAAACATTTATTAATTTTATGGGACTCAATATATAAAATGGCTTCGAGTATTGCAATTGCCTCACCCGAAAAGACCGAATTCAGATAGGGGGATTTAAAACTGAGTACGACATTGAACTTGGGGAACCAAACCGCGGCTCCCAAGTCGCCATGTTCGTGTAATTTTGAAGCGTCGGTAAAAACAGTAGTCCAGTCATGCCATTCTCTCTCAACTATATCGTTGAAGACTTGGTTTGCTCCAGGGGTATCTTTCATGATGCCAAAACTAAGATAGACTGTTGGGCGAAACGTTAAACATTTAAAATCAGTTTCAAACAACGGGTTCATATAATTTTGGTAAATAGGGAATGGGAGATTGGAAATTTTGTTAAAACTGTTGATAAGAAGGGGGGGTTTCTTGTGTGACCAATAATTGGAGGAAGGGATAATCTCCGACAAGGATTGCAATACGGGAAGCAAAGGGTGAGAAGAATATTGAAAGATCTTGAAGAGGAATCTATTAGCAAGGAATTGTCTACGTAGATGTAGAGGGGGCTCCAGACAAATGACAATGTTTGTCAGTTTGCCCGTTTTCGATGGTTGGTTGAATTAAAACAATACCCGTTCAAATTAAATGTTTATTAAAGTAGTGATAGTTAAATACAATTTATGCGTGTAAACTGAGACAAAAGAAAACAATTCCATGGGATGAGTTTTGGCAAATGGCAGCTGTCAGTTACTCTACCAGCCTTTCAATGAAAGATAAAATTTTTATGAAGAGGCTGTATGGTAAAACCTTTGCCTACCCAAATGGGTAAATTAAAAAAAGAAAACCTAACCAGCCTTCTTTTTTAATTAATGAGCTTTAGCTACGAGGCAATATTACTTGTCATGAAAGCAGCTTAGTTCGTTAATAACAACGACGAAATATTTGCTGATACTAGTGCGAACATTGTTTTATAATATAAAATCATTGCATGATTTATCGTCGCCAATTGATAATCTCATCTTGTGAGCGCATTCAGTAGGGTATATAATGTCTGAGATGACCATGGCGTCAAACACGTAAATACCGTCTAAGAGTCGTATTCCAGAACTCTACTCAATGCTCAAGTCAGGATCTGAGTATGATTTCAAGCACTGGAAATACGATCCTAATGGCAGGGACTTGAGCATGACTTCGAGTGCCTTAAACCATACTCAAATCGTACGTACAATCGTACAAGGTCGTATTCCAAAACTCTACTCCATGCTCAAGTCAGGACTTGAGCATACTTGAGTCTGATTTCAAGCACTGGAATACACTAGTCCTTGCCATTAGGGTAGTATTTCCAGTGCTTGAAATCATACTCAACTCCTGACTTGAACATTGAGTAGAGTTTTAAAAAACGATCCTTAGAATAGTTTCATTCTTACAATTTTTTGTATTTTCATAGCTTTCCACAGTACTACTAAAGTAGTGAGAATTGTTCTGTGGTGCAATTATTACTTTAATCATGAGCTGTTAATCCGTGTAGACATTTAAGTGAAAACGCGTTTAAAAAAGCACGATATTTTTTAAAAAGCATAACGTTTAAACGTTTTAAAAAGGCAGTTTTTCCCATCTCTAGTAACCTAACGAACGAACGTGCGCGTCGTACTTGTCTAGCCCTGTTGACAGAGTACACGATTTTTCGCCATTTAGCACAAACTAATATTAGGCTATTTGTACTTGGAGGGGTCTTGGCGATACTTAGGCTATGTTTGAAATAGGAAAAGGCGATTTTATGCTACTTAATAAAATGTTTGGGCAATTACATTATAAATTTTATTGGGAATTTTGTGGGGAATGGAGTTGTAAACTAACTCATTTGGGGGTTTGAGTATTTCTACGTGTGGGTAATTGGGGAAATAAGAAGGTTCATATTCCATATCGGCTACTTAACACACATAAATTGGCGAATTAACTTCGCAAAAGTCTGGCAACACTGTTGTCTATACAGTAATTTGTGGTGCTTGTAAGCATTGTAAGCAGTGGTATTGTGATGAATTTGTATTTTGAATTAAAACCAAATTAATAACAAATCAGAATTCATTACGGTTTTGATCAGTTTACCCATGTCTTATCCAGAACAAATATGTAGACTTTGCAAAGCTACTAATTTCCTTCAAGATTTATTCAGCATGCATGAGAATTTACATTTACAAGTAAATATTTGCACTGGTATAGAGGTAAGACTTCAATGTAATGTAACATAGTATTATGTTCGTTTCAGCTTAGGGCACGTTCAAATTAGCCGCGCGATTTCACTTTTCATACAATTTCTAGTAGCGCTGCAACCGCGCTGCTGCAGCGCGTCTAGAATTGTATGAAAAGTGACAGTCGCGCAGCCACCACGCGGCTGCAGCGGCTAATTTGAACGCATAAATGGTTACCATTGATAATAATATATCGAACATTCATAATATAGCGAAATAATGAGGATATTTACACAATATTCAAGATTACCAAACCTACTGGATTAATTGGACGTATTTATTTTATTACCTAACATAGGGTCTCTTTTTCAGATGCATCCTGAAGATGGTCTGCCAAAAATGATTTGCAAACAATGTGTGAGGATGATCAAAAAGTTTTACACATTTAAACAAACTTGTTTAAAAGTAAATGAAGAATTAAAGTTGAAATTAATAAACAACTATAATAACCTAGATGATCTGTGTGACTTGAATTTTGATCCTTTAGACACCAATAAGGATCAAAATAAGATAATAATTAACAACAGTATTATAAATACTCAAACTGTTAAAGAATTAAAAAATGAAATGATATTAGTTACGGATGAAAGCACACTATGTAAAACTGTACAAAATAATAGTTTGAGTAAAAAGGATTGTTTACTTAATATCACATTAGATGCTAAAGACATTATTGAGGATCCTGATACTATACAATGTGAACAATGTGGCTCCTTATTCCAAACAAAACAAGAATTCAAATGTCATCTAACCACACATAATAATACAAAACTTTTTCAATGCATGTATTGTCCCAAACAGTTTACAAGGGCTGAAACACAAAGAATACACATAAGATCACATCTAGGGATAAAACCATACATGTGTGAAATCTGTGGACGACCTTCAACCAAACGGCAGGACTTAATAAGGCATATGAAAATACATAGTGATGATAGAAATTATAAATGTGATACATGCGGGCGTTCTTTCAAAAGATCTGCAGATCTTATTACCCATATGCGAACTCATACAGGTGCGAGGCCTTATAAATGTTATTTATGTGAAAAAGACTACACTTCACATAGCGGATTGAAGAAACATTACAAAATGCATTTTAAGAAGGAACTAGATTTATGAAATTTTATTTTAGAGTTTAAATAGATGAAGAAAAAGTGTTATGTTGTGGATGTCAAACTCTCAAAGAATAAAACAAATATTTATTTTACTAATCATTTATTGCAATATAAACCTGCTTGAAATGCTACTGCCTTTTTCTTTCTTATTTGCAATTCTTGTACCAAACTGGAGTGCCCTTTTTGGGAATGTTACAACTTCCCTTAAGCCTAATTTAAAGGCAACTAGTCTGAGAATCAATTTGTCACCTACTCCTTGTCCTAAGATTTCACTGGGGAAGCATCTGAAAAAAAAAAAACCTTAATTTACATGAAGTATTCGATAGCAGTAGCAGAATGTTACTAAATTTGGTGAAATCTGCCATAAGATGAGGCAGATCTTGTAGTGGCATTAGTATTCCCTAGTGGGTAAACAATGAGTAATGTACAAATCTGTAAACCTAGAATTAGTGAAGTTTAAATAATATCTAAATAAAAAGTATTATTTACTAACTTTAACCATGGTTTTAAATTTAATACATAATCAACAACATTTTCCTCCAAATACGGCGCTCTAGGGTATCTTCCATGATCACTTATCACCCTGTCATCTCTGGCAAGATTTCTAAATGATATTCTCTTCCAGTCTAAATACAACTCCTTTTGTAAACCAGTCCAATTTTGGCGCTTATATGCATTTCTGTGTCGAGTGTAGCCCCCAAAAAGCTCATCAGCTCCTGAGCCTATTAATAGCACCTGTAAAGACAATATTGAATTCTGAAGTTGCTTATGGTGTAAGCTCAGATTAAAAAATTAACGTCTACTACTCATAGACCAATTTTTATTATACAACCAAGTCTTACCCTTGAAGAAGATACAGAATGTTCATCATGACCCCGGGCCGCAAACCAAAGAGCAGATCCCAGACTCTCATCCAAAATTGTTTGTCTAGGATGTACAAGATCTGCTATACTTGTTCTTTGACATTCTTCTAGCTCTTCTTTTGATACATTGATTTCTCTAAATACCCATTTTCTGAGGAAATCAATATAAACTGAATTTGAATAATGTGCAATTTAATTTAGAAACTGATAAAAAACTCTGTTATGTACAGATTGTTTCAGTTTTGCTGCTGAATAGTCATAACACCTACTTACCTTGAAGGAAATAATGCCTTTAATTCCTTAAAAGATTGCCTTCCTGTTAACCTGTCTGGTACTTCATAAGATGAGTTATCATCTTTTTTGAATGCTACATTCATCAGCTCTATACTTTGATCTTTTGGCACATATTTGTGTGATAGAAATGCTAAAATTGTACAATCTAGTCCTCCAGAGAATAGTATGCCCACAGTACAATGAATACAGGGATCAGATTTCATTAAACACTCTTTGCATTTAAAAGGCTGTGTTCTCAACCTCATCTTGATACTGTTTTCTAACAATTCCATTATTTTTGTAACTGTTTCTGCTATGATTGGGTGTTCTAGAAGTTTTTCCATTAATTTCAGTTTGCATTTTGTTTCTTTTGCTGTGCTTTCAATGTACCCTACTATGTCTTCCTGAAACATATTTTAAACCTGAAATGTAAGAATATTTTGAAATTTTCCTGAATTAAATGTCTTAAATATAGCTTACCCCCTCATTCAAGTCATCCAAATGGTCAAATTCGAATGTGAATTCTTCATCAGGTAAACTTTGCAATGTTTGTATCTTATCATACCAATGCTGTAGAACATGCTCTTCTACTGAATATCCATTGTCCCAAGGATGTGATCTAATTGTGTTAGTTAGTACATTTAGTACGTAAATGTGAGTTGCTGGTATTTCTATGCATTTGTACTTTCTACCTAAAACAAGGGAACAGTGATTACTAATAATAAAAAGGGAGTCTTTGCCTTTATTTATCTTTTAGTCAAAGAATTGGTGTGCTTAAAACTGGAATGTGATCACTATGTGGCTATAAGAAGGCAATTTCAGTTAGCGGATATATTGCAGGTTGGGGTGATTAAATGTTGTACTGTATAAGTAACCTGTTGACAAAGAGGGTTAAAACTCTTGTACTCATATAATGAGATTTCAATACTACTACATCTACCATGGCTAAACCAAATTTCAAATATTTCATTATGGTGACATTAAAATAAGGCACACAAAGAATTATGAGAAGAGGATGAGAGAAATCTTTACTGGTCATTACAGTAACTTAATCATTTGCTTTTAATAAGCTGCTTTAAAAAAGGCCAGACACATTTTATAATAAAATTGAAACATTTACAGAATATAGACTTTATTAACATTCTTCTTACCTAAAACACTGCTAATTACTATGGATTGGTCACTCTTATGAAATAGTAAGGTGTTTCTGCCAATTCTATCCCTCATAAAATAGAGATTGTGTGTATGCTTGTCATAATAAATCATGCTGAAAGGTCCCCGTAGTTGTTTCAATTCATTGATTATGTGGATATCTGCAAAATTCTTAGAAAATACATTATATTTTATAAATAATTTATCTGCTTTTCCATATATCTGTTATAATTTGGGATTACATGTAATAATTACTGATTAAGATTTATATGAGAATATGAATTGATACTTAAATTGTGTCTGTCAAGATGGCTTTACCAAACAAAATCTCTTTTTGTTTGTATATCTACAGATCAAACTGTGCTCATTATTTACTACCTAAATTCTACTATTTACTCCCTTATTGCCATATTTTCTACCTTTGCGCTAACGGAAATATTACAGAAATATAGTGGCCATTCGTTCTGATGCCAGGTAGGTTGAACCACTTTACGGTTTTCATGGTTCTAGCGGTTATATAATTTACTTTTTTTATATAACTATTTACTACCTAATTTCTACTGAAACATACTCTTTTTTCACTATTTTAGGAAGCTTCTATAAAAGTTGCTAAAAAAATAATAAAACGCCTTCATCTTCTAAAAAAGACAGTTTATCTTCTCCGTATAATTGCTAACAACATTTTTACAGGCGCTTAGAATATGCCAATAATGATTTCTGGATTATCCATACTTTATAACAATTGCTATATGTTGTAACAATGATATTATTATGCTCACTGTGTTGTAATGTAATGTAAATTCCGTGTGTGTGTGTGTGTGTGTGTGTGTGTGTGTGTGCGCGTGTGTGTGTGTCGTGTGTGTGTGTGTGTGTGTGTGTGTGTGTGTGTGTGTCATCATCATCAATTTTTCAAGAAATACTTAAGAATAAAAGATGCTTAGAATTTCATTGTCTATCATATAAAAAAAATCAGCTCAATATTCCACAAAATGTTCCTAAGTCAACATATATTATCAATTTGGGCTCACTGTGTACCCTTTTGGTTATGAGACATGTTATACTCATTCAACTGCTAATGATGTTAGATAAGCGAACTTTGCATACACACATACAATTATTTTCACCATTGTGAATATTGTGGGTAGTTTCGAATATTTATGATCACATGACAACTAAACAATTATTACATACTTAAGTAATTATAATTCGTTCATATTCCTTAGACATGCAAATGGAATTTACATTCGTAATAATGAATTCAACTAGTAATTAATATAATCATTGTTATAAGATATTGCTTGCAAAAACAATCCAAAAACCATTGTTGGCATATTCTAAGTGCCTGTAAAAATGTTGTTACCTATTACACAGAGAAGATAAACTGTCTTTTTATAAGATAAAGGCATTTTATTATTTTTGTGAAATAACTTTTTACAGAAGCTTCCTAAAGTAGTGAAAAAAAAGTATGTTTATAACATATAGGTAGTAAACAGTTATATAAAAAAAGTAAATTATATACTGCTAGAATCATGAAAACCGTAAAGTGGTCCAGCCAACCTGACGTCAGAATGGCTGGCCACTTTATTTCTTTAATATTTCTGTTAGCGCAAAGGTAGACAATATGGCAATAACGGTACTAAATAGTAGAAATTAGGTAGTAAATAATGAGCACAGTTTATTTGTATATTTCATTTGATCCAGCTATCCTGGATCACCTTAAAATTACATAGATTTGCTGATAAAACAGGTCCTCATTAAAATTCATAAAGTTGCTGAATCATCATTTAGTGTTTTGCATTCATCTGGTGATTCTTTTATCTATTGACTAGTATAGCAATTATGAAACTTATTTTTAAAAAGATTATGCAACCTGAGTAATAGTATTATAGATTATAGTGGCACCAACACCATGAAAAATGGTGAACGCTATAATGATTTTTCCATCATGAGATGGAGGTCAATAGCGCATTTATATTTTATAAAAAAGAAACTTCAAAATACCCTTACCTCAACCTGGCCGAGTTTCTCTAAAATAACCAAAGTGTCATTAGCGTTTATATCCCAAGTCTCGTTGAATATATCACCGTTGTATAGAAGCAATCCATGGTCGCTTTCAACTGGTTGTGGAATGATAGTGGGTCCTCGCATCCACAGCACCGCACCGCAAAAATTTACTTTAATTCCATTACCCATGTCAATTTCGACAGCACGGCAGCAGTTAGGACCTCTATTTTTTATTCTTTGCAGTAATTTTTTGTCCTGAAATGAAACTTGTTTAGTTTTATATATTTGCAAGTGATCAACTTCGTAATGAATTATATCTCGTATTTAGTAAGCAGGTATTAATGTGATTATGACCTATATATAGTTACCTTGAATAAACTATTCTCAGAGAATACTATTTCGCAGATAATTCCACACATTTTTGTCAATAAAACTGATGCAAAATTACAAATACTTATGTACAGCGCAATTAGTAGCAATTAGAAAAATGATTTGACAAATGACAACTGACATTGACATTTTGTTTCTAAATTTTTTTTTTAATTAATTTATTGCTGGCCATGGAAACAAAGTCCTTCAGCCGAAAACATAAAAATAATTATCAATTTCTGTAAGTATGGCCGGCACAAAGAGGATAGGCAATTTGAGACGGGGCGTGCTTGGATTGACTCAGGATTCCTTAAAACAGGCCGATACGGGTATTTTAGTTCGAGATTCGTATAATTTCGCGTTTTAATCTTCGATTAAGGCACAATAGCACTATCCTATTCCATTTTAAACTAGAATTCACAAAATAATTGAAAGTCAAAATAAAAACGCCGCTTTTCCCTCTAAAAGGTCCAGAGCGAATGGCTTCCAGCGTTGCAAACCCTAATTGTTAAAAATCCCCAAAAATCAAGCTTAAATTCTAACTAATTCGGGGAGAGCAATGTTTAAATTCCCCACATCCAATAATATTAATTTATTCATTCTCAGTATTAATAATTATATATTATTGTAGCTATGAATACATTGCTTAAAAATATGTCATAGAATTAAGAAACTCAAAATGTAACCAATCCACGAGTTAAAGTAGCAAGTTGTGGTATGAAAGCATCAACTGCTAGGCTTTATTTGGCAATAGCTGATTTCATATTTCATCATACCGGCGCGTGGCGACCGGCCTAAACGGGAGGATGGGGGCGGGCTCAATACGCACCGACTGGTAAAAGTATACACCACCACACATACACATTGTTCGGCAGATTATACAGAAGTCCAAAGAGTATAATCAGCGACTGTGTCTAGCATTTGTGGACTACGAGAAAGCCTTCGACTCCGTTGAAACCTGGGCTGTTCTGGAATCCTTGCAGCGATGCCAAGTCGACTGGAGATACGTAGAGGCCACGATGTACGTCCAAGTACAAAGCAACAAGACAAGACCCATCCAGTTGCACGAGACAGGGAGACGTTATATCTCCGAAACTGTTCTCAAACGCTTTGGAGGACGTCTTAAGACACTTGATTTGGACCGGATTGGGCATCAATGTCAATGGCGAAAATCTCAGACACCTTCGCTTTGCCGACGACGTCGTTATAATGGCAGAATCGCTGGAGGATCTGCAGAAAATGTTGAACAGCCTTAATGCTGCCTCCTTATCTGTCGATCTTCGGATAACTTTTAGTTAGTAGTTGTACTCATTGAACAAGACTAAGGTCTTGTTCAATGAGCTCGTCATCCCGGAGCCGATCTCGATTAATGGCGAAACGCTCGAAGTCGTCCGAGAATATGTCTACCTCGGGCAAACCCTGTAATTAGGCAGAAACAACTTCGAGCGTCAAATAGCTAGGAGAGTTCAGTTGGGCAGCATTTGGGAAACTGCGTCATATCTTCTCGTCACCACTCCCGCAGTGCCTGAAGACCAGTGTTGCCAAAACCAATGCGTCCCGGTAGGAAGATGACTTACGGAGCCGAGACGTGGAATATGACGGTCAAACTGGGTCACAGACTACACGTCTTATATCTCGTTAAGGGACAAAGTCCGGAACGAAGTTATCTGGCATAAAACTAAAGTTGTGGACATCGTCCAGAAATGTAGCGGCTGCCGCGTGTCGGCCGCGCGTTTCAGCGTGGAAGTACATTACAAAAATTTCCGTGCCCGGAACGCTTCCGCGGCCGTGTCTGTGTGGCTAGATCATTATAGTGACCTAACTCATAAAAACTAATTTTTGGAAAACGTTGATTAAAAACTGACAATATGCCTAACAATTTTGTAAAAAAGGGAGAATATTGAGCTGTAATTAAAAATAATTAAATATTTGATGTAGTACTTGACTTACTTATCTACACTGCCCTAAATATAGAAAATTTAAAAAGTGGTAATTACTATTTCATTTTTTTTAATAGTGCAAATTTGGATTTATGTTCATCTGAAACCATGTTTTTTTAAAAGACTTGTTAAAACTTATGTCACTACTTATTAATAATAAACTATTTATTTCTAAATAGGTCACCATATTACTAAATATGAGATCGTTTCAAGTTACACTTTTATATTTTAGGACATAAAGAAAACATCGTAACACCATGAAAAACTTTTATTAAGGCCATTAATAACTCCACATATAACACAGATGTCCAAAAAATAAGCTAATAACCTAGAAAATTAAATAAAAGTATAATACGTTCCCAATGCTCCTCAGTCTTTTCTGACAGTCTTTTCTGATTGCTTATTAAAAATTACATCGATTATGTACTCTACTTTCTTGGTAAAATTAAAATTATTAAAACATTACAGTATCTAGGACAATCGTACACTTTGAAAAAGGTGGTACTTATTGAAGTATTTAAATTTATTGTAATTTTATAAGGATTGAATTACAAAAATCTACCTACATAATAACTAGGAATTACATTTCTATTAGAAAGTGAGTATAAGTATGAGTTAGTAGTATTAGTTCTTTATGTTCATCTGCGTTGAGCATTTTCTTATGTTGGTTTCTTATAAGTACTAAAATAATCATAAGCTTTGAATAACATAATAACTAAAGTGTAGAATTGTAAAAATCTGCCCATTCAGTCATTGCCTAATGCACGATGTGCATTGTATAGAATAGTTAGTCCAAGCGTAAATAGTGTTTATTTTATTATTTTTATTTTATTTTATTTACACATGGCCTGACTGTTTTAGGCTTTGTGTAGAATACCGAATGGCATACATTACCGTTAACTTTTTTTAAATTTATTGCTGGCCATGGAAACAAAGTCCTTCAGCCGAAAACGTAAAAATTAGTTTTTCTGT
>NW_020653337.1:17100352-17115128 GCF_003589595.1 Hyposmocoma kahamanoa
TCCGTAATACGAATTTATGTTTTGACAGCGATAATCGTGCAACTATTACTAAAACGACTGGTCGCTAAAGATCGGTAATAAGCCTGCGGTAATAAGCCTGCCGAATGGCATACATTACCGTTAACTTTTTCTTTTAATTTATTGCTGGAAACAAAGTCCTTCAGCCGAAAACGTAAAAATTAGTTTTTCTGTAAATATGGCCGCCACAAAGAGGAAAGGCAATTTGAGGCGGCGGCGTGCTTGGATTGACTCGGGATTCCTTAGAACGGGCCGATACGGGTATTTTAGTTCGAGATTCGTATAATTTCGCGTTTTAATCTTCGATTAAAGCACAATAGCACTATCCTATTCCACTTTAAACTAGATTTGACAAAATAATTGAAAGTCAAAATAAAAACGACACTTTTCCCTCCAAAAGGTCCAGAGCGAATCTTACCGTTAACATATAAATATGTGTTACTATAATGTAAAATTTTTTCTCATTTAGCTTATCAGCTATAATTTACAACAATTTAAATTTTCATAATAACACCGAAGTAGTGAATATACCATCTCCTGAGGAAAAGCCAGAAGAGGAGGTAAGTGATCAGATCACTGGTTTTTTTAAATACCTTATTAATTAATTAAATATAATCATTATAATTACTATCATTACTTTGACAATTTTACTATGGTATGTACCTTAATTAAACCTATCCTTGTATACTTTTTTACCTCCTTTATTAAACTTATTTTTATAACCGCAAAACTATTTTGTATATCAGGAATATTCTGAAAGTTTCTTTCAGAATGTTCCGAATATAGAAAATAGTCTTTCTTCTTCAAGTAGATCATCATCAACATCCTCTTCCAACAGGTCCTCATCAACTCAACATCAACAATCTTCTTATAACAAAACTTCTTGCGTAAGTAGGAGAAGATTTGGACCCTTCGTACACGAGGCAGTTTCATACAGATGCTATTAAAAATCTATCGTAACTATATTCACGCTTTACTTTGAGGGGAAGAGTCGGCGCGAGAGACAGCCATTTGTCAATAAAGTTTGCCGCCTGTGGCTCCATTGCCTATGATGGGAATGCATGCATTCTGTTTTCGCGTACTTCAATAATATCAATGTTTTCGGATGTTCTGTGGCCAAGTAAACGGCGAATTCATACTAGGTTACTAATAAATGGCAAGTCACTGTATTCATATTGTTAATTATATTATAATTGTTCTGTTTTTTCTAAGTGTTTTGTCGGTATATTCAAACATTTTGCTTTCTACCTTCGGGGCAGATTCATACACACACACCTAAGGTTGTAAGGTTGTCAAGGTAATGATAATGATTATAAATAATAAGGTATTTAAAAAAACTGTGACTTACTTCCTTTTCTGGATATTCCCCCGGAGATAGTATAGTCACTTCATGGGTGTTACTATGAAAATTTGAATTGCTATAAATTAAGATATTCGTATCCGAAAAATAAGCTAAATGAGTAAATTAGTACATTGTAGTAACATTTAAATAACCTACCATAAGAATAATACCACCATCACATTTTTTATTGAGTGTTTCTTGGTGCCTCTAGTGCTCTATTATTAGTAAACACGTTTCCCTGGAAACAAAAAAACAGTTATTAAACTAGAGTTCGTAATCTAGTATAAATATGCTAGTAAATCACATTTCAGAAAGTGTAGTCTTACTTGATGTTTTAGTTTTTGTAAAATAAAATCTGTCCTTCTCTTCATTCCGTTGTATGTAAGTTACCTAAAATTGGAAACATCAAATAGAAATAGCTTATTTTATATATTAACTAAAAATAACGGATAACTCACGTATTTAAGTCGAATTTTTGCTCGACATGTTTCGAACCGATTCGTGGTCCTTAATCATGAGATTTCGGTGACTCGACGGAAACTGCGCGCCAAAGCCCTGGCAGCCCGATCGCTCAGTACGGCAGCGGGCGCAGGTAGCGTTCTGTTATTGAAATGTATGGACAACGGTACATCAGACTACACATTTTTGTTCGAAAATCGCCTTCAGTGCAGCGGAACAAGATACGTCAATGTGTAGCTTGATAGTGGTTATCAATGTAACAAAACTATTTCATTTCCAGACTGGCTAAAATAACCACTATAACTATAACCACATTAATATTATAAGAGGGACATAATCATAAATAAGTTTCTTCATACATAGACCGAACGATGATTGCGTCTATAAAGCAATACAATTTTTTAGTCAACGAATGACTTAATGACAAATAAGACCCTTCGGCGTGAGTAAATTTTGCTATAAGTTAAACTCAACACGAAGCAGGTCTTCACTTTATTAAAAAATAGTAACATCCACATACCTTCATTTTTTGTTTTGTACCGGCTTAATTCGGTTTAGGTTGTCGTAATCGTAGACGTAACACCTTACTTATTATCCTCGCGGCACAGTTCCGTCTGTCTCAAACTGAACGGACGTAAGGAAATGGGCAGGTGTGAAAAAGTCCAAAGTCTAGGTTTTTGCATTTCCGCGCAAATTTAGGCCTATGTTTTATAAACATAGCAGTCGACGAAGATAGTCATCCAGTCATTTTATGACTAAAAGTCAAAATCTTAAAATTTTGGATTAGGTCACTATAATTCTATAGGTGCGACCTATCCAAAGTAGAAGTTGCTGAACGAAAACGATGCAACATTTTACATCTTGCTTTTAATTGGCTCCACTGTGATATAAAGGATGGAAAAAAAATAAACACTCTGAGGGTCGTATTCTAGAACTCTACTCAATGCTCAAGTCAGGATTGCAATTGAAACACAAGCACTGGAAATACGACCCTAATGGCAGGGACTTGAGTATGATTTCGAGTGCTTTAAACAATACTCAAATCCTGACTTGAGCATTGAAACAGTAACAGTGAAAAGGACTAAAAATTAATGCAAGATGTATTATATTGTTTTTAAATTATGTGCATGTACGTACAAACAAACAAAATATGTACATACAAACAAAATATTATCAAATCATATTTTTTACTTAAAACACCAAATTTAATAAGATAATCTTATAAAACTATTTCCTGTGGAAAGATTTTTTATCCTATTGGCAATATTTCATGGATTAACAACTTTTGGCCGTCCTTTTTGTTTATTCGATATTTTTTTATTTGTTTTATGTAAATACAGATACTTTTAAGCAGGACTGTGAATTATTTATTGCTATAATACTGTTACTTTAACGCTATTATTTTTTTTATTAAGAATAATATAATTGAAATAATAAATTGGTTCATTACTAAATAGTGTTATCTCCCTTAGAGGATGGAAAAATTAGTCTAAGCTCTGGACCATACATTTTTTCCTGTATATCCTTCAATTTACTGCGCCTTAACCTCAATAATCAACTGCTGGAATTGTACGAGTATAGTAAACCTGAAGATATCCTGCGCTCAAGAGAGGACCTATTGAAAACATAGAAGCTTACAGTGGTCTTTAAATATATTAACATAACATCTACCCTTCATGACATATGATATAAATTCAAAGAAAAAAACAGATAAAACAGGCGCTTGTCGCCTTTTACATCAAATCAAGGAAAGGTAACAATTTTTACGAAGAGGCTGTATGGTGAAACCTTTGCCAGCCTAAATAAATGGGTGAAAAATTATTTAAAAAATAACTTGACATGACAGTTGGGTTTAGTATTTTTTGCCTAGAGTAGAGGATGGAATATTTTTTGCCCAGTGATCTCGAGTCTTCCGATTTTTCGATATTTCTACTGATTTGGCGCTTCTTTCTTGAATATTTTACAGGGACTCCCTACTGCTCAAATGTCGATCGACGCGTGAACACTTAACTGTTAATATTTTCATGATATCATTAGTGAGTAAATACTATTCCTACTTTAAAACCTAGACATTTGTTCAGTTTATTGTTTTTTTATTTACCGATTTTTGGTCCAAATATACCGATTTTACTTGGCAACCCTACCGATTTCGCATTTTGACTTTCGTTCGAGACCACTGTTTTTGCCTGAAAGCAAGTGGAACAAAACAATTATCAAAAGCCTGTTTTGCTTAAGATTTTAGTGAATTTTGCGTTGCATTTGCAAATATGACATCAACTGAAAAAGATCCAACCGATGAAAAATCGTCGAAAGACAACACCCCGCAAAATACAGAGGAAAATGAGAAACTTGCATTGTCCGAATACATAACTAACCTAGAAGCTAGACTGAAGTTAAAAAATGAGATGCGTAATCAAAATTTGAACTGTATAAGGCCTCCAGAAAACTATTTTTCAAAGTTAGACTCGGGTTTAAAGAAAAACACAACTTTCGTCAAGAAATTGAAATCGTTCAGCGCGACCCAAATTGACGCACTTTTGAAGGATTTCAGCGCGTTGAATCTTACTAAATATGTCTCAGAAGTTGCAGCTGCTATTGCTGAGGCCAAGTTAAAGATGTCAGATATTCCCGCCGCACTGAATTTGTGTTCTGCTCTCCATCGTACTTATAGTGAATTTTCAACAAATTTTTTCGAAAATTGGCAAAAGATTTTGACTTTTAAAGCTACAGATAAGATAACGAATTCGTCCAAATTGCGTGTTGATATAAGATTTTATGCCGAGTTGGTAGCAATTGGTATATTTGCTAATAAGACTGGCTTGCCATTGTTGGGGAATGTACTGACTGTTTTAATAAACATGGACAAAGAAGAACACAATAACATTCCTATACTACTGTCATTCTGTAAGCACTGTGGGGAGGATTATGCTGGATTAGTTCCTAAGAAGATAAAAGATGCTGCTGAGGTAAAATGATATTTGCGTCATTTAATTATTAATATTTTATAATTAATTATCATTATTCTGCAATATGTAGTTAAATTTACTAACTTATACCATTATTTCCCTGTTGCCTTTGTATACACAACACTAGATAAATATCTAATCTATTTTAATTGTTGTAGAAATACAACATAACAATACCACGGAACACTTTCCTACCAGCTGAAAAACAGAACATTGTGAGAACTCTCCTGAAGGACTATTTTATATCTCTGACTAAGCACCTGTTGAGTGAAAGGACACAGCTGCAGGCCCTGCATGCAGCTAATCAAAGAACTTTGCACACCAGGGGAGAACTATCTCAGGAGAGAAAGGACCAATTAGAGCAGCATCAGGTAATGTTTCACTACAATTACTTTTATTAGGCATTTTGTAGGATACTCAGCAATTTGTATCAGAAAAAAATACTTGTGATAAACAAATGACTGTGTCCTAGACAGCATACATTTTTTAATTTACAGATCCAGCTACACATTGATGAATCTTGTTCCATGGCGATATTCAAATAAAAATTTGCAGCTTATTATCTTTGAATTCTGAGTTCTCTTGAACACAATACATTATTTGTTCTTCTAGGCAACATATGACAAACTTCTAGCAGGAGCACAAAGCTTTGCAGAAGTACTTGGAGAAGACTTAGGCGAAGCTGGTGAGCCTCCAGTCCTTTCCTTAGCAGTCACAGAGGCCCAAGGGACTGTTACTATTGGAGGCAATGAGGAGTTCACACTGCAAGCAGGTGCAGATCCCTGGCAAGATGAAGATACAAGAACATTCTATACTAGCTTGCCAGACTTGAAAGTCTTCATGCCTAATTATCAAATGAAAGAGGTATTACTAAAACCAGATCTATTTGTGTTAAGATATAATATTAAATAAGCAAGTGAAGGTTAGTCTTCTTGTTATGTATTTTTTTTACTTTAGATAACACATTATCTTTGATTCAGAAATGCAATTATTTTATTTTATGCATGGAATTATTTTAGTCCATTTTACACCAGAAAAGATGTTTTGTTTCCACACAGTTATGAAACTTACTTGAATAATAACAATTGCAATCAGGTAGTAATTTAACAAAAATTTAAATGTATATAACAATGTTATCCACTATAACAAATTTTTCATTATTAGCAGACAGTAAAGAATAAACCAGAAACAGTGACAGAAGAAATGCTTGATGAAGATCTCAAAGAAGACGAGCTTAGCGACACTGAAGAGCCTTCATCAGTTCCTGATGTGGAACAAGAAGAATCTCAACCTGCAAACATCTCTAATAAATATGCACTGGATGCATTTTTGAACGAACTCCCTAATTGTATCAATAGGGAACTTATAGACAATGCAGCTGTAGATTTTGTACTGAATTTGAGTACAAAGAACAATAGAAAAAAACTGACAAGGGTTCTTTTTAGTGTGGCTCGTACTAGACTCGATTTACTGCCATTTTATGCAAGGTTTGCAGCTATCTTATATCCTGTACTTCCTGATGTATGTGCGGAACTCTGTCAGATGTTGAAACAAGACTTCAAATATCATGTTAGGAAAAAGGATCAAATTAATATTGAATCTAAGGTAATTGACTTTTATGTAAACCTAAACCTACATACGGACACTGGTTTAGATTTGGAATGGTCCAAAGAGGGGAGAATTTTCATTATTAACCAGTCTTTGTATATTAATGACCACAGTGAGAGTTTTAATAGTAAATTACCTTTGTAATATACAAGTTGCTATCCAAACTGATATATGTCAGTGGACACTGATGACTAAATGTATGGGAAAAAGACTTCCCACACCTGATCAAAATCAATGTCAGTATTGGTATAAAGTAGTAATTTTATTGTCTAAATAGATTTTTTCTGCCGATTCTCTTTCAGATAAAAGTAGTACGATTCATTGGAGAATTAGTGAAATTCAGCATGTACTCAAAGATGGAAGCACTGTACTGTTTAAAAGTTTTGTTACATGACTTCAAACATCACCATATAGAAATGGCATGCAATCTCTTAGAAACTTGTGGTAGATACTTATATTGTAATCCAGATACACATCAAAGAACAATGATATACTTACAGCAAATGATGAGAAAAAAGGTAAGATTCCCATAATTTTTCATAGGCTATATAAAACGAAAGTCTAGTAGTCTACCTAATCACCTTATTACCCATCGATATACATACTCACAAAAACAAAAAACTACACCCTCCGTGATATCTTGTCTTTCCCAGCATAGTTATCTTCCTAGTTGGAGCCAAGTGAAATGTAACATATTTGTTCATAGTAGATCCTAAATTTACCTGATTAATCTAAAATAAAGAAGCGCAAACTATAATAATTTCTCTATGTAATTTTTTAACAAAGATTCAATGTTAATAAAAATTAAATATAACAAACTTCGACAGACTGTGTCAGCTCTCGACTCACGCTACGTCACGCAAATCGAAAATGCATTTTATTATGTTTGTCCACCTGAGACTCCTGCACAGCCTAAGGAGGAAGAACCTGCAATGAACCAATTTATTCGGAAAATCTTGCATGAAGATTTACAAAAGAGTAATGAGGAGAAAATTTTGCGATTAATGCGAAAATTGAACTGGGATGACCCTGACGTTTCATCTATTGCTATACAACATTTGGCTGGAGGTTGGAGAGTTAGAGCCAGTGCCAGACGTGCTTTAGCTAAATTAACTGCTGAACTTTCCGCCTGGCAAGAAGCCGTTGCCCCAGCAGCTGTAGATACTATTTTAGAAGAAATTAGGCTAACCATGGAAGATCCTCATCCCAGGTACAACCAAAGAAGAATAGCAACAGTACGTTACTTGGGAGAGTTGTACAATTATAAATTGTTAGACTCTCGTGATGTGTTCACTGTGTTGTACTCATTTATCACTTTTGGTGTAACAAACGATCATGGTAATGTGTCTCCTCTTGATCCTCCAGATAATGTGTTCAGAATAAGACTAGTTTGTGCTCTGCTTGAAACTTGTGGAGCTTACTTTAATAGTGGTTCTAGTAAAAAAAGGCTTGATTATTTCTTAGTTTTCTTCCAAAATTATTACTGGTTCAAATATTCAGATCCTTACTGGAGTGACGAGAACCAGTTTCCCATTTATGTGAAATATATTTACCAAGAATGTTTAACTTCATTGAGGCCTAAATTGACTCTCTATACGAGTTGGCAACAATGTAAAGATGCAATTGAAGAACTGAGGCAAAGCTTGTACCCTGAATTAGGCGAAGATGAGCAAGGCGATAATGATGACCAGGGTGAAGATAACAGTGTAAATGATGGTCTGGATACAATTATTGAGACGGATGATGAGACTGACAACCCTCAACTGCCTGACGAAAGTTCTGATGAAGAACCTATAACAGAAAATGCAGGTAATGAAGATAATGAAATTCAAGCTGATGAAATGACTATTGAACCTAGGAGACCCGCAGCAAAACCGGTAAGTGTCTACGGTAGTATACTACACTACAAGTCATAATGGTTTGTCTGCTATAGGGATCCGTAGTTGCTTAAAAAATTCTTAACAGGAGATGTGAATTTTTGTGTCGTAAACAACTAGACTTTTCAGTAGTCCAAGTAAATCACATATCTGACATTTTGGTGTCAGCTATTTTAGGGTATCAACTATAGTCCGTTTTTATTGAAGATGGAAAAATTTGACATTTGCAGGGTTGCCAGTTTTCGTAAAATTTTAAATAGTCATGTAGCTGTTGTCGATAGATTTATCGATAGGCTGGAAAGATGATAATAGTTTCCAAAAAATGTATGAATTGTGAGACTTATAACATTCTAATGATTAGTAATTGCGTTATCGCCGTCTTTACTCTTATTTTGACGTTTGGCCCGCGAGTATCAAAATCAATTCGTAAAGTATCTACAGACGCACGTTCAAATTATTGCCCTATTGTAGACTATGTAGAATACCACCTGAACTCGTTTTTATTCATATACATTTTTAATAATGATAGTTGGATTTGATTATCTATACTGAATTAAAATGAAAAACCACAAAATTTCCCTTTTTGATTTTTAATAGATGTGATGAACTTACAAAAGTTGACAATTGAAATGTACTTAACAACGTACGTAACAATAACGTGAACTAACAAAAGAAACGTAATAAGCGCGAGCGCAAGTTAGCACATCCGAACAAGCCAAAGAGTGGTAGTCGAATGCGGCAAATTCAACCGGCCCGCTGTGCCCGTGCGGCATTTTATTTATTTGTTTAAATTTTAGTAGCTACTTTTGTCTATAATAAGTAATATAATAACGACTCGCATATACCAATTACCAGCATAAGTAAAGATGACGTATATTTTTATTATACAGTTTTTTACGTTTTTCAATGTTAATTTATAATAAAAAAAATAAAAGCAATAGTAGCCCAGCAGTGGCACGAATAATGGGCCGATGATGATTCAAATTTAACAAGTTCGGACAATCATTGCGTAAGCGTAACCAATATTCAGTCGATAATTCATTCATTCATTCATTCATATTTATCGACTGCAATCACTAGCTACTTGAGAACGGGCAACACTTTTGCGCAATGAATTGTCAAATTTTTCCATCTTCAATAAAAACGGACTATATATGGATATATACAAGACAGAAACGCGATCGGTAAAACTGTTTTCCTATGTTGTCCGATTCTTAGTGGTTTAATATAATTACAGTGATAGTTTTCGTTCATTTTAGTAAAAATACTTGTCATGTATGTGAATAAGTCAATGATGTGAATAAAATTTCTATCTATCTACATATTTACAGGTAGAGGATGTAGAATTCGAATCAGCCTTTGAAAAGATGGTAATGGAAAATATAGCAGAGAGGCAACGAGAGAACAGACCGCAGCAGAGAGACATAGCGGTGCCAATGGTGTGCCGGCAGACTACTAAAAAGACCTACGAACAGTTACTGGTAAGCATTAATACTTTTTGCCACACAGGTATTACAAACATGTACAGTCAAAAGCCCATTAAGTCTGATATTTTGGACCTTTCTTATTGAAAGCGGCATAGAGTTTAATTTCATTCTTAAGTTTCATGCTTCATGTGTTCTCAATGTACCAAACAATAACAATTTAACACGATTTTGTTAAGTGTTGTAATATTAACTGTGTATTATCAATTTTAAGCATTGAATAATGCATACATGGATTTACCTCGTTTCTAATATTTTTCGACTTTTCATTATACAGGCTGTATATTTGAAAGTGAGACATATTCATACATGTCAAAGTAAATCATGTTACAACTTAATATAGACTAAAATAAAATTACGATATGGGATAGACCAAAAAATAAATCAACAAATTTGTTTTGGAGTGTACATAGGAATAAACCTATTCCCTTTACGATTGATTTCGAGTGCAATGGGAATACTACCAAGCGAGCGCCGAGTGAGACAGCAACAATAACAATGATTTCACATCTCCCTTCCTACTAAAAGCACCTCTTCACTTATTGCGTAAAGTCGCACCATCTCAGTCAATTCGACGTTAGAATAAATATCTATTTTGCGCGAGCGAGCGGAAGTACAAATAATTTCCGTATCTTCACTAGACCAAGGTCGCGCGTGCACTGTCTCTATGCGCCCGCGCCCCCATCCCCGACTTGTGCTTTGTTTTTCGCCGCCGTGCCGCAGCTCGCCGTTGCGTCGGAGCAATAATAGTGACGTGCATAGATTTCGATAACTAATGTTGTTCACAAGTAGTAGTCGATAAAAAAATAAAAACAATTTTTTTTTGTAAAGTTTGAGTTCATTAGTTTATTATTTCTTTGGGTTCAGAATCAGGAATATAACGCACTCTATAAGTATGTCCCACTTTCAAATATACAGCCTGTGTATACATTTAATTTAGTAGTATTATCTGTAAAATGTTTCCAATTTTTTAAAACTTTTAATTTACCCACATCACTTCTACACTTTTGCATGCTGTGTTGTAATATTTGGATGATACAATACTAATTAGGCCAATTGTTTGTGACTATAGAAAGATAGTCATAGAGATGTTTTTCAGCAAGGGAAGGAAGGTGTGGAATTCGTGTTGATGGTGCGCAAGGGCACCAAGCCGCAGTATAAGTCTTTCCATGCTCCTCCAGAACTTGCGAGTAATTTGCAGCAACAGGCGCTAGTTGATAAACAAGAGATGGAGCGAGTCAAGCGGTAAGTATATACTTTCTTGACAAGTGCTGGACATTCGCATGTGGCATTAAAACAATATAGTTTTCTTGTTACGTTGTTTTATTGGGAGTTTTCATTTTGTCTATGGTTTACAGATTAACACTAAATATATCAGAGAGACAAGAAGAAGAAGAATATAGTGCCGAAAGCGGCGGTGGGTCAGGAGGTAGCGGGAACCCTAACAGAGGGCAGCACGTACGACAGAAGTACCAACACCCGAAAGGAGCGCCTGACGCTGATCTCATTTTTGGCCCGAAAAAATTTAAATGACATTTAGACCATAAACACTTAGAGCATACATTTTATGATGAATATGAGGAATTCTAACAACGATGTAGAATTTAAAAACATTCATGCTGAATTTAAATACTGTTAACGATTCAATGTTTAACTTATGAAAAACGTTATTGCTTTTCATTTTCAATGTTAGAATTATATTTCTGTTAAAGAGCTGATAGAGGTGTTCAAATATACAAGACAAGGAGAAATCCTTATCGATGCTACAAATTTAAGCTGGAGATTGTGCTCAACATAACAAGTACGTTTAGAAAAATATGTATTCTATATTATGTCAAAAAAATTTGGTCGCCACATAAAATGAGTGTAGTAGTTGAATGGAATGTTTATAGAACTAAGCATAACTTGTAATCGCTATTTTACTTGTTATTTTTTGTTAAATTTGTTTGATATGTATCATTGAGTGTAATCACCACCTGACGTCTCTGACCAAGTGATCCAAATTTCAGCTGAACTTCAACCTGACTACGTAGTCAGAAATTTCATAATTTGAAATTTAATTTTCAACATGCCTATTGCTCTTCTTTTATAATCGAATTTAACTACTCTAGGAAAACTCTAGTGTTGTCTTTTTCGAGTTTCTAGCGATACAAAAGATAAAATTCGTTATATTGTGATCGTTTAAACCAGTCTGCGTCTTAGTCTAGCGCCGCCGAAACTTGCCCACGCAATTTCGACGTAATCATTTCTTTACGAAAAGCGCTTAGATTACGTAGCGGAGGTCGGGAAGGCGTGGCGCTACACAAAAGTATGACTCGGTTTGCTTGGACTATTTTTGATTGACCAATCACAGGAGTTAAAAAATTTCCACCAACAGAATTGACTCCGCATGTTGTTACTGCAAAATTTTTTGCCTTTCCGTCGTCGTACCTTATGAGTAAACTAGTTTACGGATCACATTGAGCCTTAGAAGTGTGCATTACAGAAACTGAATATAGTCAACGTTATGTCGTAATTTATGGATTAAACGTAAATTGTTGTAAAATCACTAGGTAAAATTGTAGAAAGTATCTGTGTTGTACGATAACTTGCTTTTCTAATTAAACGAGAATGCATAAATGTTGTTTGTATACATACCTTCATTACCCATTGTTTATCAAGTTTCTTGTTGCGCATTTGATTTTTTTTTATAATATCAAGTGACGGGACGGACAAGTCATGTGCCTAATGGTAAGCTACACGCCCTCAAATCGATAGTAATACAGTCCTTCCATCGCATGTAATTTTCCATATCATTCGGCAGCTAAAATTCGAATACATAATTATTACATTACATAATTAAAGGCACTAGTGAATATAACACAACATTTACTATATAATTATTAACACATGCTTCGATCTATGTATCACTCACTGCATAAAGTGTACTTACGTCGAAGTGATCATCACAAAAGTATATCGCTGAATTTACAGACATTTCGTCGTGCTAGGACCAACCATTTTTTTCGTATGTCGGATTTTCGAGGTACATCAATAAATAGTTTATTTGGGGTAATTATAGAAGTATTCCTACATTGAGGTACTACACACCAACGATATGTTTTCCTTTCCATAACGACTTCAAACTTCACAAAAACTTTAAAATAACACCTTGCCTTTGATTTCGTAGCTTGTTTACCTACAAATGACGTCACGCGTTCAATTTGACATTTTGTTACGTTTGCGCGCCAATTTGTTTCTATTTAAATTTTAAGGTAGTTTTAGCACATTTTAGAGACTATTAAGCTTTATTTTAATAAAATATTATTTTTCATGGCTGTACATATATATTTTAGTTAATTCTAGACACTTTCTGAAAAATTGTCCGATTCCCTATTGTATTTTTTTAAACTTTCGCGGTTTTTTCTTGGCGAAAGTAGTTTGGTGTGATTTGTTGCTCAGTTTTAGAATCGGAATTAAATATATAAATCTGAATATTGACTGGTAAGTTTTGGTTTCCACACTTCAGTAGAATTTATATATCGCTTTTTTTAAAGAATAATTTAATTTGGTTTTGTATTTACGCGTAAAACGAATTAGATTTTGACCACGTTACCAAACAGAGAAATTTGGGTCACTTTGAATGGTTCAAAGTTGGAGGAGGTTGAAAAATATTATGAAGAAAGAGACAAGTCACACAAAAGTAAACAAGGAACGGGAGATGAAACTGGCGCACAGTCGAAAAAACGAGGAAGACCTGTGGATTCAAAGAACAAAAAGAAAAAGAAGACTACAAACAATACAGAAGCAGAAGACAAGAAAGAAGATGCGCAAAGTGAAGAAACTAAAAACAGAAAAACAAACGACACAAGTTCTGAAAATGAGTCGCAAGAAAATGGTATTAGAATTAGAAATTAGAAATAGTAGCAGTTGAGGCTTTAGTTCACCAACCTTCCGAACCCATAATAACATCAGGTAGTGCAGTTGACGATAAAAGGATTGCAAACCAACAAGAAGATATAATTCAGGAAATGGAAGAATGTGTTGTAAATGAAGGAGGTCCTGATTTACAAGTAGAGAGCGAAGTTATCGTTGAAGAAGAACTTATTGAAGAATATTTAGTAGGTGATTCAAGTGGCATTTTGATGGATGTGACTCCAGACAAGCTTGCAGGCAAAGGAAACGGCATAGATGAAGATATAAGAAACAATACGCACTGTGTTTTTAGAGAAGAGGGTAGTCTGTTTCCAGGGAGAGTTCTAAAAGTTACTCCTTTAGAAATTACTGTCTCAGTGCTCCAAAAATGCTTTTTAGGAGGTTGGTCTTGGTCCTCTAACGTTGAGACATGTCAAGTTAATAAAGCCGATATTGTGAATATTATAAAAGAGCAACAGCTATCTATAAAAGGCGACCGTATTTATATTGATGACGACATTTTATTCAAGGAGTGGTGTGAATAGATTTTTGTTATGTATTTATTTACTTTGCCTAAAATAATTGTTATAGGTGATTCATTTTGATCTCGTTTGATAGCTAAATAAGCGTAGAATTTATTATTAAACAGAAAATTTTCATTTTTATTCGCATTAATTAAAAAATCTAAAAAAAACAAGTTTTTTATTTCAACTTAATTAGTTCATCTCGTTTTATTATGGCAATACCAAGTCAAATGTCGGTTTTTGAACGCACTGTCAGGAATATTTGGACAGATTCACATCTAAAAAATATGAACATGTCGTATAATCTTCACACAAACTGTAAAATATCTAGAAAATATACGGTTTCCATATCGAAGGCTAATCTTATTCAAAGTTACCCAAAATTCAAGGCAACTTTGAATGTGACTTTTGGAGCAAATCTAGAACAGTTTTGTTGAATAATTACTAAATTCCTTCTATAAGAACAAAAAAAGGGCTTAAAAGAACACTATTCAGTTAATAAAGTAATTGTTAAGAAACTAAACCAGAAATTATCTTTTCCCTCGTTAAAGGATAGGTAAATTACTAATGAAAAAATTGCCTTTAATGTTTTTAAAATACCGTG
>NW_020653337.1:17135128-17196643 GCF_003589595.1 Hyposmocoma kahamanoa
ATATCTAATTAATAAATTGCAATGGTGATAAGATATTGATATTTTAGCCAAGAAAAGTTTAAATAATTTTATTACAATACTCACAGAACATTTAATAATATGATGATGATTGACATTGTCCACTGACTAACAGTTGTAAAAAATATTTACATGCCTAGTAATTCCGTCTTGATAGCACCAAGGTACAGTAGAATTATTGTAGAATCACCAAATAACAAGTGTAGTTTCATTGTGTCTGGCCAAACACTGGGCATTCAAGCATGAAAGGATATTGTATTATATCCTAACGTGCACTAAAAACAATTCTAAAAAATGAGTTTAGTCTTCCGAATATTAGGAAGACTAAACCCATAAAACATATGTATTATAATATCAGATCTAATAAATCGTTTTGTCATTTAAACGCCGCGCGCCGTGGACTTAGGTCAATATGAATAGTAATAATGTAAAATGTATGTACGGATGGCAGCATGTCAAGCTAAACATAAACGGATCTTGGGAACGTTAACTTAATTCACCTGAATTAGTTCACCTAGGTGCATTAAGTACCTACACTTTTAGTAAACTTAAATCACCCTTGTTCCGTTATCCTTGAGGCGATATTCGAACAAAAGTAATTTGTGAACTTAGATTTCGCAAGAAGTTGGGTATTATTGTTTTTTAAAATCTTGGACAATATATACAAAATTAGGTACCTACATAATTATTTTATCATGTAGAAAGTGCTACATATTTATTTATTTATTTATTCATGGAAAACCAACAGCTATAAACATTTAGTAAGAAACAGCAATAAAAACATAAAGCCAATTACAGGTTTTCACTTATAGCTACAAGTTAGTTAAACACGAGCATTGGACTAATAAAACTAATAAATACAGCAATCCCATACGTGCGTCAACAACCACATGTTATTCAATTAAATTAATTAATATATCTGTTATTTTTCGTTTTAGTGCATCAATGTTACAATTAAATATATCTACATCCAGGTCATAGTCACTTAGCACACCATTTAAACTCCTACTAGCTCTACATATAAAACTATTCTGTCTATAGTTTGTCCTCGCTATGGGAACTACAAGAGGGTGGTAGTGTCTCATGGAACGTGTTGGAACATTAAATGAGAGTTCACCCAATAAGTCAATGCAATCAACCTTGCCGTTTATAATATTTAAAAGATACATTATATCACAGATTTTTCTGCGATCATATAATGGTAATAGACGCTGATCTTTACAGAGACGCAAGTAACCCAATGAATTATAAGACTTACCCATTTTATAACACAAGAATTTGTATGTATATATATAACATGTATATATAACACAAGAGTTTGTTGTAATATTGATAGTCTATTCGTTCTATCTATTGTCTAGAGCATATAGCAGGTATTTTTAATGCGTGTAATGTCCTAATAAGAGTTGATTAACTACCTATGTTAACATACCTTTTTTTAGTAGCAGTAGAGCTCCTTGTGAAAGAGTTCGTCCAGGAAGGTACTGCCACCTTATCTATTTCTGCCGCCAAGCAGTAATGTCAGTTCGTCCCGTAACTTGATATTATAAAAAGCCTTATATGTATATTATTATTATAATTATTATATATTATATTTTTTATATAGTAAAAAGGTTATTGGATTTGGCTGAGTGTATTTAATTTAATTATCATTGTTCTAAACTTGTGGTGGTAGAACCAGGTACTTGTACTTACGTGTCTTAAACGAGTTCTCTTCCTCTCCAAAGCTTAAAAGCTCCAAGAAAGATGTAAAACGTTAAAAAACTCGAAGGCGTTGCTTTATATTGAGGTAGGTAGGTAAAATCAATTTCAGTAAAAGTTATCGATGTCCTTCTTGATCATCATTATGTTATTAGATTAACTCCCAAAAAAAACTTAAAATGGGTATGTAGTTTATTATGACAGCAGCAAAATTCTACGAACTATAAAACTGCTATTGACTAGACTGTGTAGGGGTTCGTTTGTAGTGTGTAGTTATAGTATTGCAGAATATGGAAGAAAATAAAGGGGAACTAGTGCAGCCAGCTTAGGGGTTGAAAGCTCGCAGTAGCCGGGCTGTGGGGTGGCAAAGCGGGGGTGGCGGGGGTCGGGCGGGAGCGCTCGATACGCGCGCGCGCCGCCGCACCCGCCCGCTACAAACCGAACGAGCCAGCCAGTCGGTTTTCGACGCCCTTGCGTTTGGTTGTATGACGCTGCGCGCGGCTAGCATCTGTCAAACGTTCCGATATCTACCGATAACGAATTCGCTCTTCCAAAGTACGTACTAAACCTATGTTTTGGGTTATAATAAGTGATAATCATAAGTTAAAGTACTGTAAGTTACAGCATAAATAAGTTATTGTACTTGTAGTTTCAGTTTTTGTCATTTCAATTTTGTTTACATTCGCGACACATGTTTACAGTCCTAAAAAACAAGTGATGATAAAACTTCAGAGGTTTTGTGATTAATGTAGTGCCTTTAAAGTGATATTGTTGTATTGTGCAATTTGTAAATTTAGCGTTTTTCATTTAGAATGCTGCTGTTGTCACTGTGCCGATTTGTGGCGTGCTTGGTTTTTTATTAGGTCTCTTTCGAATGGGGATCAGATCGTCAAGGTTTTCATAAAAATAACCGTGCGTTTTTATTTAGTAAAATGAGTGTGTGAATATTTGATGGTGTGTCGTGAACTGGCGCTTACGTAGGGTCGAGATTGGTTTGGCGAGAGTCGCGCGGCGGCGCAAGGGGGTATTGATCGGCGGCAGCGGGTCGCGAGCGAGACGCCGGCGTCGCCGCCTGCCGCCTAAATAAAGCTCCGCATGTGTGCATGGCCGCGTTGCCCTACGTCCAAAGTCGGAGCCGTTACCCGCCCGCCTCCATCGCGTTGTCGTCGTCGTGCGCCTTGTGCCCGTCACACATGATCGGACTATTGCAATTATTTATCCACCCCTAACTCCAGCCGCAAAGCCCACTATTTCGCCCCCGAAAAGTATTCTCTCTTCAGTGCACTTTTTATAAGCATATCTTTCAGAGTGTCCAATATAAACAATCCATATTCACACATTAATTTTGCTGAATGAGGTCCATTATGCTTGACTGTCGGTATGGTTGTAGATTTATCAAGATTGTAATGATAGGACGTAACTATATAGTGTTTACAAGTTCAAAATCGTTTTATTTTGTGTAAATACTAATTTGTGCAGCAGATTGCACTGAGAAAAATAAGATTATATGTATTTGTTGTCTTTAGTGTAGGTTGTCATTAGGCAATAAAAGAAACTTTAGGGCAACCTATTAAGGGTTGGTGTCGACTGTATCAGCGGGTTTTATAGCCTTATTTCCACGAACGTGATTCCCGGGTGGTGCAAATAAAAGGACTTCATTTCGGGGGTACGCTTCTACCGTGAATGGTGACTAAGATTATAGACTGATAGAGCCCTCGAGAGGGGTCAAATTAGAAATCAAGTTAAAAAAAGAGAACGCTATTTCTGAATTCTCATCTGAAAACTTAGATTGTCAAAGAGTAAACTTTCGTAGCATAAATAAATACAGCAATGTAAATTTAATGAGTGCAGAGATCCTCAGAAATACTCGTTAACAATATACATATGGTACCTATAAGTCATTTGTGTTTTTTTTATTTTATAGGTGTAAAATGTGGGCTAAGTGAGAAGTTCCTTGTGTGAGGCATGGTGCGCCCAGTGTTGTCGGCCGGAGCTCTGCTCTGCGCCCTGGGTCTGCTGCTAGAGGCGCAAGCACTCACATTGCTGCCCCACGACGTCCGCCCCGGCCATGCCGTCCATCATTTTGCTGGCAACCACTCGCATTACACCCTCCTAGACCCTGAGTACGCTCCATACTTCACCCTACTCAACGATGGCCTCCTTATGACCACTGCCGATCTCGAACCGCTTTTAGATCGACCGCTCAATTTGGCCATCTTAGAACAAACACCGTTTAGTAGCTCAGCACACTCCATCCATCTCCTAGTGGTGGATAGGAAACGAATGCTTCATTTCCCTACAAACGGCGATTTGCAAGGAGAAATCCCAGAAAATTCACCCGCTGGAACTGTCATCGATCTTCCACCCATACGAGCTACCGCATTAGTGGATATCGGTCCTGTAGCTTACAAAATAGTAAAAGGAAACGAGGAAAACATTTTCGCCTTGCGTGACAAAACCAAAGACAGTGTTCCTGAAGTAAGATCTGTAATCACGGAGGGTGATGTGGAAATAATAGCAACGCGACCTTTGGATACCGAAGAAAAGAACGTATACGATCTTATTATACAGGCAACGGATTTACACGGGGCAAATAAAGGTAGCCTTCCTATTCGTGTGCTCGTGACAAATGAAAACGATCATGCACCTATTTTTGATCAGAGTATTTATTATTTTGCTGTTAATGGGACTCCGAACGAGAACGGTCCTAATGGGACAGGACATTGGCAAAGATTTTCAAACATTGGAAAGGTGCATGCTTATGACGCTGATGGTGATAGGATTTACTACTCGTTGATGAATCCTAGCAATTTGGCGGTCATAGTCCCACAAACCGGCGAATTGATTTTGGCCGGGGAGCCGGATAGCCACGAAGCGGAATTGAGGGTGCTTGCACATGATACTGGTACTCCGTCGCGTAAAAGCCGACCAGCACGCGTGTTTCTCGAGTTTGTAATCCGCGATCGTAGAAACCTCCCAACGCTTCACCGCGAGAAGCGTCGCGTTACCCGTGCAGTTCGACCGACGAAGCGTATTGAATTTACTGAAGGCGATGGTGAAGTAGAAGGACGAGCTGTGTTTACCCTTGAAAAAGAAACTGACCGGGAAACATTCAAAATTCGGGACGAAAATCCGTGGGTTACCGTAGAGCCAAGTGGTGTTGTGAAAGTTAAAAAGAAGTGGGACTATGAAGAATTAGGACCTGAGAAGACTATCGATTTTTGGGTCACCATTACCAACGCTGGAAATGGAGGTAAGTTTATCCTGTCCAACATATATTTGAGGCTATCAGCCCAAAAATGGTGTAACCAACATTTTTTTTTACAATATTGCTTTAAATGATACTAAAGTACGTAATATTTTATTTAGATGCTATTTTCATCTTTTTTTTAATATATAATAGACACACGCTTGGCAACAATCTCACAATCCCATTTCCATCTATGAAAAAAATCATAATTATACATTATTACTATGTAGGTCATACAATAATTTATCAAGTAATAATTACTATTACTTATATACAATTAATTTGGCTAATTTAAAATCTCTCATTGTCTACTCCTATATGCTTTTCATGTGGTTACATCACTTTCGCGTTGATAGCTTCATTTAACAATAGTGTCGAAATAATATAAAATGACCGGAAAAAACAACAAACAAACTTTTATGTTCCGCGTCCAAGACTTAAACACGATTAAACTACATGTTATAATTGCACCCATATTTTACTTTACGAAAATGTCACAGCATGTGTCCAAAGCTGCGAGCGTGTGCTCTAAAATGCCAAAAATAACGCGCGAGGAATAGTGTAACAAATCGTTGCTCATCATATTATTTATCATTTTGTTTTTTGGTCGGTGTGGAGGTGCCTACTTTTTTATAAAGGCACTCTCTCATAATCACTAACGTCTCTATCGGGGTGAATTGGGTTGGGATAATGACAGGATAGAATAGGGAAGCGCAGGAGAGTGCATTGTTGTCGCCTTTGTGTTCGACTTTGTTTATTTTTCAAACTCATCGACGGAGGTCAGGGTCGACGTACTATATTTTTTTTACTTTAACGTGCAACATATTATTAAAAAAAAGATGTAATATTCAGTCACATCTGTCACAATGAACTGTGAACAATAAACGTAGGTACGATATATATCTCATTAAGTAAACGTAATTTTTAACAAAATGTAAAAGCAAATCAATGATAGCAGTCACATTAATTTCTTTTTGAAGGATAGTCGTATAGTACTCTGAATAAAATAACTACTCTACTATAGATTTATGCAAGAGGAATAATTGCTTCATCAAAATTATAAGCGTTGGCCGTACTAGGGGCGAGCAACCCTTTTTGACGTCATTAGCCCCACCGCAGGCGCGGGTCACGTTTGAAGATGATTGTATAATCGTGAGGCAATCTTTTACAATTTTGTATTGTCTTAGAAGTGCTTGAATTAAGATGTCTTCAGCCGGTATAAATAACAGTTAACTTTATGGTAAGGTAATAACAAAAAAACAGATATAAGTAGTTTTATTACTCATCTTTCATTGCTAAAATTACGTAATAGTTTTTTGATTAACCGAATTGTAAAGCACAGAATGCGTACGCGTCGCATGCACCTGTCGGATCGAATCGCGCGGTGAAGCATGACAGTAGGCAGGTCCCGCGCCGGTCACGAGCTTCAAAACCCGGCACAGGCTCCGCCACTCCGTCTCTGGGCTCCCATCACGACCGGCAAATTAGTTACTCCTTGCCCCAGGATGTTGGTTAACTAATTGTTGGAACCCTTTGAGTCATGTGTGGTCTTAAACAATAATGTTTGTTAGAGAATTGATTAGCGTTAATTATTTTATAGTTTAACTTATGAATTATGATCCTCCGGTATTCTTAAAGGCAGGAAGAAATGTGTTAATTCGAGTACGATGTGTATTAATAATTTAAATTTATGAATATACTTGCATCGCAAAAGAAGACACGGTATCTCATACAGTTGTTCGTTAACATATTACTGATACACCAGCCAAATATGTCTGTAAACTCACTGCCGTCGTTACATAGTCTGAGAACATGCAAGTTACACCCCCAAAACGTTAATACGTCTAAGTGGGTGGGGGGGCTTGACTGCATTCCAAGTGTATCTTCAGATAATCTTAGGTGAAATCATACACTCAAAAATGGGGTACAATTAGTTTTACTTCTTATTATTTTATACAGGAATGCAAGATCATGAATGTCCCATTGCTTGCTCAGTGCTAAATAACCCTTCCCTCCCATATGTATAAAGTATGATAAATTCCAATTAAAACTCTTGCAATCAATATTCAATTAATGTGTAGCAAAAATATAGACGCCACATGATACTACAGTACTACAATATTAAGGAGACGCCTAGATTATGAACATTGTCGACTTCATTCATTGTATGCCAGGCAAAGTATATTATGAAAGTATATCTCTTAACAATAATATTAGAAAATAACGTATAAACACTTTAATATTTAAGCACGTTTTATTATCGATACATCCTTTATTATACAGAGTCAGTCAAGGTCAGACTGGAGGAGAGACACGTCGCGCTCCGATTCAACTACACCACCAATTTTTAAATCATTAGCAGACGCGTTGAATAAATAAAGCACTGTGGGATGACGTTCATAAAAAGATTAAATAGTAGAGGTCCTAGATTAGAACCTTGAGGAACTCAAGAAGTTACATTTTGTACGACAAGTACTTATTTTACGTCAATCAATTATGACCAAAAACAAGGATTAGGTTAGAAGGAACATTCCAACGTTGATAGCATATAAGTCACATTATTACGGGCCTCTCACCCTGTAGATATCAGGAGTAGCACGAGCGAAGCGTGGAATGGCCATTAGCTACAATCAACTATGTTCGTAGTTGAGTGGCAAGTGCTCGCCACCGTGCAGAATGCGTTGAAAATCGGGGACCTGTCGCACGACCCCGCCGTCTCTCACCTGATTCATTCCATAACTTGACCACAACGGTTGACGCGTTAATTTCGAATATTGTAATTTGTAATATTCCCACTTTTACACACTTTTACAAAACTGTGTATATGTCCCAATTGGACATTTACTTTTACATTGTCGAGCACTTCGCCGACGTTCGAATCAATATCGAATAGTGATTTTGTGTATACGTAGATTAACGATACTAGGTAGTATATATTAGGTGTATGATTAAAACTAATATGTAGGTCTGTAAAATTATAAAGTACAAAAGTGAATTACGATTTACACTATGTGAACACTTTAGCTTTTATGAATTGCAGTGACCTAGTTACGCGAACAGTTTACTAGGAACAAATAATTTCAAAGTTGTTGTGCTTGCCACGAGCTTAACGTGCTGTCTGGGTAAAGGGTTAATGTATAAAACATGTGTGAAAAAACTAGGTTTGTCGTAGACTGGAAATATTAAGTTGTAAATATTTGATGTAACGACCATTTGTCGTACTTTCGTTTCGAAGCCAAGTAAATCTTTGTAGAACATCGGAAACGTATAAATCGTGTCCAGTTGTGTCTTATCGCACACTATCAAAATAAATCGAGAGCAGTGTTGTTTAATTACAACATTCTGGCTGGACAGCGTCCGTGGTGGGTGGCCGGCCCGAGGCTCGGGCGCCGTATATATACATCGAACCCCGCGCCCCGACTGGAATCTAATCATTATCATTATTGTGTAGATACTTGTTTCAATAGATTATCGTGAACAGGCACAGGTAGGAAGGATCTCTTACTCAGCGGTCGGATGTGAACTTTGTTCAAAATTGCTTACTCAACTCGTATAACTAGTCTGGAATCCCTTAATTCCATCGATCCTTTTATTCGGTTACGTTTTAATAGTTTGCTTTATTGAACCTTTTTAACAGTGTTTCAAAAGAGGAGGTAAACCTGACCTGCTCAGATACGATATAAGCAATAGGCATAAATTGATTTATGAATCTCTTAGTAGTAGAGTAGGTAGTTATAAGTTTTTGCAAATAAAAGCGAAAAAACATAAGTTTTTGCAAATAAAAGCGAAAAAACATTGTCTAAAGCAATACTAATTATTAAATACAATTTGAACAGAATTTCAACTTAATTCAAAACGGTTAAGACGGAAACCCGCAAGTGTTGTTATCTCTTGAATGCACGAGCGAGTATAAAGGTTTTCGTCAAAGCACCTTTGACTACATAGTCTACACTACAGGCAAGCGTGCTCTATTGGCAAAGTAATTATGTGCTCGCTTCTCAACACTAGCGTTTGTCTTTGAGCCGCCAATTGACAAACGCTTTGGAGTTGTTTTCAGAAACATGTGCTATGGATAACAAGGACGTCTTATACTGTTAATCGCATTATGAGTTACCATTGCCGTACTCTGATCGAATTGGTGATTTCTTTTATATTTGATATGACCACATTTTAGAGATAAGGCACAGGTGCGTTCGGTCTCGGTGGGGCATTTTAATCCTACAAGACAAATGGTTGATGCAACGGCATCTTATTAATTCCTTGCAGCGAATACCATAAGCGACGTTCACTGCAGTTTGTCATTTCATTGAGATTATATATTACAATTTATTTGAATTATTTTCTATTCAAATAAGGTAAGGTAATTGTAACTCTTACTATTATATAACGGCTTATCGACAAAGAATTGTGTTCTTCAACATAAAAAAAACTTGAAATAAGTTTTTGCTTTAGCTTTCTTTAAACAAGCGTGGTATATCGGCAAACGGATTGTTGGATGGCTGTCGGTCACTCACTCCGATGTTTGCTGTGCGTTTGTCAGCATCTTCTATTTGATTGAAGTATAATTTGAGGCTGTTGATTTGTCAGCTAATTTTAACATGTTTTACTGAGACCATCTAATTGGAGAACGTAATTAATGAGCGTGTTACCCTGGTACTAAATTATGTACGGTATTTCCTGTACACCCGTTTTGTGACACGTTGTTCACAATTTAGTCTTTTTAAAGGTTACTACAACAGTTATTATATTAAGTAAAGTCAGTGATAGAGTGTGTAGAATATGTGATATAATTATATGTTGCGATAGCTAACTGCAGTACGGGTTCTATTAAATCAATAATTGAGTTAGATGGTTGGTGTGTTACGTCTAGCGATCCATTCGCTTGAAATTGGCACATCCGGACCAGGAGCCAGTGACGGGACACGTTATTACGTTGAGATTGATAGATTGATCCATTCTATCAGATCTCAGACGGAGACGAAATGTCACAATCAACAGATGTTGCTCTAGATGTGACTCAAATATGAATAATAATTAATATATAATGCTTTAGGGTTTTGGCATACTTCGTCAATCACAAAGTTAAATGTCCATAAGGCATTAGCAGATATTTAAGCTAATAAAAAGCATAAAATCAATGCACGTGCTCAATAATACGTACATAGCTGTGAACCAGCTTGTGTTGTTGTGTGGTATACTTTAAACGAGAACAATATAGCGAGCGCCAACGGTTACGGTCGGCTTGACTTGTTGTTTTTTAAATTCACTCATTCAGTCAATCAATGGCACTGGGTGCGGGCGACGGTCGCACAACAATCGGCGCACTGGCCAATTCCCCTCATTGTGTACATGTCCACTCGCCGCAATTACGTATGCACACTTCCCATACTGACCCTAACAGCCAATGATCACATCTGCTCCCCACTTGTGTTGCTCTCGCTAACTCTGCGGTTGATGAGGATGAGTCTCGCTACTTTAATATGTGTGGCGCACTATAAGTTTCCCGAATGAATAAGAAAAAAATACTATAAATGGTCCGAAATGAATTTATTGTTTCTCAAAATATTTTCTGTTAGCGTTATTGCACTTTTTCATGCGAATGAACCAATTTTGAAAACATTTATGCCACTCCTCCGTGACAATATCTGAAACATATTTTTCATACTCTTCGACAGCCTCTTCAGGTGATGAAAATCATTGACCGCGTAACTGGTTCTTAATTTTTGGAAATAAATAAAAGTCACAAGGTGCCAGGTCGGGACTGTACGCGGGAAGCCTCATAAGGTCAACGTTGTTCACCTTTAAACATTCATTTGTCTGTCTGGCCGTGTGAGAACTAGCATTATCGTGGTGCAAGATGATACGGCGTGTACGGTTATTTTTACGGAGTTTGTCACTAACTTCCGGCAAACAAATGGTCGAGTAACAATCACTATTCACGGTACAACAACGATTCTTCAAAGCAACAGTAACCACGTGTCCAGTTTGATTAACAAAAAGAAGCAATCATCCGCTTGGAGGCACTTTGCACGCGCGCCACTTTGGTTGGTTTCGGCTCATCTCGAAAGACTCGTACGCTCGATTGCTGCTTTGTTTTGAGATCGTAACTATAAATCTATGTTTCGTCAACTGTTACTATGTCCCACACCAAATTTGATGCCCCTTCGTTGAATCTGGTAAGCATGGCATTGCACCAAGTGACGCAATCCGTTTTTTGAGCCTCAGTCAAATTGTGTGGGATCCACAGAGAGTAAAGCTTTTTCACACCCAAATGTTTGTGTAGTTTTGATTGTATTTGACTCATGCCTCTGCCTAAAGATGCCTGAATCTCATGGTATATCACATGCCTGTTTGTTTTGACGTCTGTCTGTCATACAGCGCACAGCATCGATGTTTTTGTTGTTTTCACGAAATTCGTCACTGAGATTCACACGACCGCGTTTGAATTCTGCAAACCAGCTATAAATAGTCGTCTTGCACGGTACTTCATCGCCAAAAGCAGTTTGAAGCCGAGCGAAGCTCCGCTGAGCTGTTAAATTACACTTAAAGTCGTAGAAAATCATACTACGAAAATTTTCACGAGTTAAATCCATGGTGATGTAGACATTGTATGTTGTAATTACTTTTTAAATATTATTTATGTAAGTGGCCAGTTCCGGAAACTTATATTGCGCTTATGTAGGCATTAAAAAAATTATTGTAAAAAGCTATGTACTTGAAAGTTTGCTGCCTTTCATGCTTTATGATTCTTTATCCTCCTAAGACCCCGAATACATGAAAATGTGAAGTGAATCAGGCTCAAACAATATTGTTGTTATGATCACGTAAATGCCCAGTGTATATTATAATGAAAATATCACATAAACATTTAGCGCTCTATATTCTTTTTGACCATAGGGATCATCTAAAAAAATATTTTAAAAATCCCGGTTGCATTTTATATACAAAACTGAGGGTATACTTGCTTGGGCCTGAAGCATGTAATGTAATATTATATTTAGCACACTTTAATATATGGGCGTTTAGCGCTTTTCCCATTATAGTTTGCTGGGTAATAATATAGAAATTAGTTGGGTAAACAGCCATGATTTTGTATTAGCGAACAAATGTTGCTAAATGGAATTCTCAGAGGTACTAGGTTCAGTCCGTAAGCCGCTGTAATACAATTAGTTCTTCCCTTTATTCATGGTAATAACGGCTGAGGAGCGTAGTGGGCGTTGCGGGCGACCTTGATTATATCTGAGGTTTACAATTACTGTTGTAGATACTATTCAATGTGGTTGGGTTTAGGGTTAGTTGCACCCCCATTTGTGAGATTTGCTTAAGTAGAATAAATGGATTTTAGACGGAAATGGCGGTCGGAGAGTTCTATACAATAGAGGGCAGTATGTTGATCAATAAGCGAGAAACAAACATCCATATATCACGCGAACAGCCAGCTATTGCCACGGGCGTAGAGAGGTCCGCTAAACTACTCTCAAACACGCAGATTGTATTCAAAACTAGATTTCGCTACTTTTATAGTCTTGTTAAATTTAAAAAAATAGTTATTCATGAATTTTTCATGTTGTTCTTATCGCTAAACAGTCAGTCGGTCTATCTGTGAGAGAAGTGGTAACCGCCACATTGACATTTGGGATACTAATGCGTTTGTTTGTTCCTTGTTGACGATACGACCATGCTATATATCTCTACATCTTCCAAATATCATTGTTGTACTACAATTTGTGTATTTTTGTTTGGTGAAAATATTATTTCAAGTACCGTACAATGAAAAAGAGAATGCACCGACACAATATGTTATTGACCTTCCATATAAGGTGGTTGAAAATATCGGAAACAATGATCTCGGTCGTGAGTCGTGAGTGATGCTCGCACTTCTTTCCTATAATTAGATCTAACGCATTGTAAACAGCACACCGACGCGGGAGTGCCCGATTGCCGCGATCTCCGACTGGCCATTTATAAGGCTTTCACTCTGATTGTGATTTGATTGCGGTCATTTGCTCGTCTTCCTAAACGGCGGAGCCGCATTGCGTTTACACGCTCAACTCATGTGAGATCACGATTTATTTGCCAGTAACAAATTGCCTGCCCGTGTTTGATGATTCTTGTATACTTTAGTTATGTTTGTGCTACTTTATTTAAGATCGGTAGGTTCATGTTGCAGACCTAGGTCTTGTTTTTTCTCAAGAGAAACCCTGACGTTATTATTGTGAAAAGCAATAGCTTAGCGATTTGAAGTACCACTTTGGCTAAAATACAGCGACGCTACAACGACACCTTCCACATCTTGAATTGCCTTGTGACTGATGGTGTTACAAGCACAAAGCAACAGGTTCCGTATGTATAGTTGCATTCGATTAATGAAGCAATATATCTCCGTCTATTGCAGCGGTACATCGGTGTCCGGCTATCAATACTTTATGTGAGAGGGATCACGGCTCCGCCGACCTATTGCACGACGGCCTACTCGCACGACCTCTTATTAATATCAAAGTCTATGAACTACATGGGTAATTTAAGAATGTGGTCACACAATATGAAAGGGTGAATTTTAATGTTGTTGGTATAATTTATATATTGCCGACTTATATGATATCGGCATGTACAGTCGATGCCCTGAGATACCTGATTCCCTAACTCACTATTTGATTCAGAGTAGATGTGTGAAGAGAGGTGTTAAATAAACTTAACCTGTGAGCCGTAAAATTCATTTTCATATGACTTCCTTATTACATCATTAGAGAATGACGTTTTAAAAAACTTTAAAGCCAATTTCATCTTTAATTACGTTCTTAAATACAAATTTCAACCAAAAAGCTGGAATTCCTTTACAATTTTCTGTTAAATACGTAAGAAGACCCTTAGTACCAGAAGTTCGGCTAGAGGGTCAAGTGTCTTAAGGAAGCGACTGTACCTACTTTAACTTATCTTAGTTTTTGACAAAACTGTATCTTACATTATACTCTGCAATACCTACAAATAGATGCAACTCTAAATGTTCCACAATGTTTTCTAGCTGTTTAATATGTGGAATGCGCTTGAAATTTTTTTTAACAGTTCAATGGTTAGGGTGATTATAATAATGCAATTTGGGGCATATGCTATTTATTTACGGCACTTTCCGGTCACAATTTGTTTACGGTCAGTTTAATCAAATAATTGTGTACAATCTAAATGAAAATTCACTATACTTTATTCCTGTCTATTGATGCTGAAATGTTTATTATTAATTTGGTTTTCGATAATAAATACATAACATTGTTCACTACAATACAATAATATAGACGTATAAATAAATATTCACACACAAGTCCTGCGCCTGATGTTAAGCGACACGCCTATCCATAACAGTTGAAGTGCCACTCAGAGCTTTAAATCGCAAAGATCTGAGAGATACTGTCACTGCGCCCGTTACCCGCAGACATAAATTGACAAGCTCATGTGCCTGTAATTTCACCAGCATCCGTCAAAACCGGAACGCAGTAAGGGTCACATTACTGCTTGGCGGCAGAAATAAGTAAGGTGGCAGTACTTTTCTGACGAACTCTTTTTTTTCCAAGGCGCTCTAGTGCTAGTACAACGTAAACCACCAATCGTCATGAATTGAATAGTATTCGGATTTTTCACACATATCATAAAACATAATCTATATTAAAACTAAATTACAACAAGCAAATACTGAAATATTCAATTGTACGAGTAGTCTCAGTATTTATAGGCATTCTCACAGTTGTTTGAAGAAGGGTGAGGCAAGCGTCGAGTATTGCGCGAACTGCGTGCAATGCGGTATCCATGCACTCGCCGATGCATTGCATTGTTCGGTATTGCAATAGTTCCTCGAGTGCTCTTCACATCCCCATCGACACTCAGCTTGGTTGCTTGGTACCTAGACCCAGACAGTCGGCGAACTTAGTTGAGAAGGGTTAAAACTTACATTGAAGGGGAAACTTCCTGCTTCTTGGTTGGGTATTTTATTTATGAAGTTGTTTTTATGTTTTAAAATGTATGCTTCTAAAAACACTGTATTCATTCCTTTTCCAGTGAATTTTGAAGTCAAATTTTAATGCAATTTACGATTTCTTTTCATTCACGCATCGATTTCAGTTTTCTTTCGATGCTTATGTTACTCGTTTTTCAATTCGCTATTTAAGTAAATTAAACGTAGTAGTTTTAGTGCATAGCTATCTATTGCATCTAAAGCGGATCTATGTTACGTTCCGGAATGAAGATTCAATTAAGATACTTAACATCTCCGATTCCCTGTTCGCTTGAGTATTTACATAGACAAAGGTCTAATCAAGTAGGTGAGTCGTGAAAACAAGTAGGACACCTCACTCGGCGTAAGGTCAGAGGGCGCGTTCGTCTGCCACAAAGAAAATTACAACCAAACATACTGTCAGGCTAATTATTATATCCATAGTGTGCTTAACTGCGCTTTCACGGCTCAGCATGGCGTAGCTGCTTTATTTCACCAATCGCGCTCTAAATTATTACCTTGTCTATGAACTTCGATATTTCTGCCAAGTTGTTTATACAATTGTTCACGATTAAAAACAACGAAAAATGCTGTAGTCGATTTTTTCACACGCGTTGTTATATTATGTTTGGGTAATTTATTACAGCGAAATACGTTTCGAGCTTTATTAAGATTTAGTGAACTCTAGATGGCTCTGGGCTTGAGGTGCAATTATCAACCCCCTGATGCCCCTGGGAAATATCGCGAGGGTTATAACGTGGTTGTGGCCCTTGTGGACATCACCCCGTGTGATTAATTTTCCCTGGACAGTGTTCTTTTGGAAAAATACTTTTCTTAATTACATTTAGTAAATTGCTGATACTTTTATAAGCGGATAATGGCTTGCCGTTGAGATGACTGTCGTCGTCTAATAAGTAACCAGTTTCGTGAGAAAATAGCCTCTCTAAACGTCTTAAGTAAAAATTTTCACACAGGCTTTTTCCATTTCTCGCATAGCTCGAGAGAAAAAATAATAACGTTATCCTGTAGCTTACAATCCTCACTCTACTTACGTCGAAGTCCTTAAAATACTTCATATTTGTTTATAAATCGGCTCATGGTAATGGAGGGTGGGCATAATACTATGTGATGTAAATTATGCTTAATTATATAAAAGTAGAGGGAACTTTTAAAGCTACGAGAATTATTTGCGAAGGGTATGAAATTACGTTGTATTATTAATACACGTGTTAATTAAGACGTGTTTGCATTATTAATTGGGTCACGTTTATTTACACGTAAATTATGTATTGTGTTGCGTTTCGGAATATACCTATTAAGGTATCGGAACCAGGAAACGAACGTCGTTTTAATGTAAAAAAACGGTTTTGATTTTTTTTTGTAAATAAACATTAAGCTTTATTTCAGCGATTTAAAAAAGTCCGTGAATGTTCATAGGCAGCTAGCTAAAATATATTCGGGCAATTTCCGGCCAGTGAATCACAAGATAATAACTACTGAAACCGGCGGACCATTCATCACATACAATTTTATAGTGCGCCTAATAACGGGTGCTTATAATTTACCCTCGCAAAGACCGACTTGATTAATCGTTCAGGAAAACATTTGCTGTTGTTTGGCTATTTGAGATTCACGGTTAATTGACGCGATTATTATTTCGTTAAGGTAAGCAGTGAGTTAGGAGTCCAGCTCTGAACTTGCTCCGGTTGGCTGGTGACGATCTCGACTAACGGTCATGGAGTTTGATGTCGTGCTACGACTATTTAGCCGATTTGTGCCCGGTGATTACAGATTCGGGTTGCGAAAGCTGATGTGTGAAGTCCGACACAATTGCGGTCGTCACGGCGCATCACGCAGGAACCCAAGATTTGTTTTCTCATTACAACGCCCGCTAATACAATGACGCGAAAATAAACAATTTAAACATGATTTATTATAGTTAAGTGAATGTTTCTTGATGTTATAACGGCTAAGAAAATAAAATGATTCGATTAAGAACATTAACCTGCTGCGATACAAATTATCTTGCGCGCCACGCAGAGATCTATAGGGGTCAACCCACGAGACACACTGACACGTGAATATTTATATCAGTAATACTAAAAAATATGAACGATCGTATAATAAAATAGACTGCCTCGAGAGGCACGTTTGTTCTAGTGTAAGTCGGGGTTGAATAAATTCATCGCCATGGGGTTTCGCTTTTATACGTCGAGTATTAAATTAACACGATTTTGACCGTTTAAATGAATGACATGAACACAAGCCAACATTTTAAAGGAATGCTAACATTTACTTATGTAATACGATAAAAGCATCTCATGTATTTGTACTCAAACAGGTTCATTCATGTACTTTGGAACGTAATGTCCCGTTCATGGTAAAATCGGTAACCATCATCGTTCACGCAATTTGATTTCAAACGCTTTCCTCTCGATGACATTGTAATAAAACGGTACATCAATTGTTTTGTGTTGCTCTTGCTGTACTCGCCGACCAATTTGACATTTAATTGGCTCCAAGTGGAACTACAGAAACTATTTGTAGAGTTCTAACAAGGGAACATTGTTCGTAATTATTTAGAAGCGGGTATTAGGAGGAAGTTTCACAGTCACACTAAGTTGCAAAAGCGAAGTACGACTGGTACGAGTTCGTACTTAATGAAATTACCTGCGATTGCAACAATACAGGTCGTGACCGGGCGAATGAGCGCGCGGCTCCTGGCCGTCTTCGCCGGTATCTTTCCCGCAATCCCAGCCTCCGACCAAATTGCACTTCATTTGCGTGCACGGCGCAGGCGCTTCCGAGCCATCGCCATCGCCATCGTTCTCACGCCCTCGACCACCTTCGTCTTCGACATCACGTACCGTACACTCCTACACGTCGGCGTTGATCGATAGATCATTATCGAGAATATTGAGCCTCCTAATAAAGCGTCCACGTTTATACCTATCGCAAGGCATCATTTAGAAATTTGTTTGAGCTATGTAATTGAAGCTAGCTATTAAAATTACAATCTATGCAGCATTTTGCTGTGTCATCGCGGTAAGCTCTCACGCGGCACGAGTGGTAGACGCTATGCGTCGAGATGAAGTAGAAGTAGGGTCATTTAGAAGTGTTGTTTTTGTCTAGAACGGAGGTCGAGTGGAATAGCCGTAACACAAAAATACGAGACCGCGCATAGAAACGTGTTTAATCGCCGATGCAGGCGATGCAGTGTGGGCCGGGTCCTGCATTTGGAGTGAGAGAGAGATATTACACGTGCACAGGATGGAAGGAGCTGACGATGCAGCTTTGATATCATAATTAAGCCGAGCTTGAACGACCGGCGGCGGCGGTTGAATACGAAATGTTTATCTTATGAGTATAAATGGAGATGATTTTTAATAACTCAACACGTTCGGTTATTAAATCAAGTCTTGACGGCCGGAGAGGCTTTAGACACGCTTTTAAGCTCTATGTGGATGGATGTTCACGGTATCAATAATTATGTGAGAAAGTTTTTATTGAATCGTTGTCGAATAAACTACAGATTCTATAAGGCTTGCGCGTAGGCGAAGTAATTAAATCCCTTTTATGTCTCGATTGAGATTTAAATAAGACATAACGCTAAACGATTGTGCCGATGTCTCGTAATGAAAGTGTCAAGTGGGTACAATCAGAAGAATAAACACTTCGATATGAATACATATAGAACTGACACTAATAAAACGGTCCCTAATGTACCACTCTCTAAATGTATCCGTAAAAACCGTCCGTTTAACTTTGTTTGCATTCCTATTGCTTTAGTTCTAAATTTGTGTCATTATTTATAGTCGCTTTAACGCTTATACGCGTTTGACTCATAGCAAAAGAATAAACGTAACTTATGTATGTTAGATATATACTTCGTGTATATTTTTCCGGTTAATATTGTTTCTTTTTCATGTTTTGTGTGTTTATGTCTAATAATCTTATGATTGTTAATTAAATTTATGATAATTTTGATAGGATATGATTATTATTAATATAGATATATTTTATAGGAATTAGGTAAGCTACCTACTCGTATGTGGAAACATTAACCACAACTAACAAGTTAGAAGAATGACGTCGTGACAGTGTTAAAATAAATTAATGTAAAGATATTTACGTACTTGTTACACAGATATGTGTGTGAAAGACATCCCAGCTTCCAGTGCATTATTAAAAATAACTTTGCACAGTGTCGGGCGGATGCACGTGTATGACATCGCCTCTACAGCCTCCCTTTGCTTTTTATTGCGCGCGCGCGCGGACCGGCGCTTTGCCGTTGCCGCGCCCGCGCGCGCATCCCTACTTAATGAACGCAAAAACTCTATGACGCGTCTTTGTTTTTTCGCCAACTTCTTCCATGCATCTTTTCTCTTCGAATTAAAGCAAAAGCTTTGACGTTCTTTAATGGAATTTACGATAGTGATCTAATTTTGTTTTGTTGGATTAAATCTTGCAAAACTGGTTTTGGCTTTTATTTTCGCATTTGAGTTTGAATGAGGAAATATTTAAACATTATATTTTTCTCCTTATTAAATAATATCAAGATAACAAAACCTCGGTCACTGAATGAAGTTATAATCTCTACTTTATAGATGGTCAGCATAGTGCCGTACGCAAATGCTGTGTTTTCAAAAAAACTGCATCAAAAAGACGCACACATAACGGATATCTGTTGTTTTTTTATAGGCTCGCCCTTTTAGAGCTTTGTCGAAATATTTACGCCTCATATTGAATGTGAAATTCCAAACAATGAGAGCTGGCGCGCCCCAGCAGCACATATGCGTGCGTGGAGCCACACGTGTGCGCCGCTCAAAGACTAGTCGACGAATTGAGCAAACAGACTGGACACAGCTTTTTATTACTCAAATATTTATATTTGGTAAAAGTGGGTATATGTAACTACGAGTAGGACCAGCGTCATAGTAGTCATTTGTTTTTTTTCTGCTTGTATAATGTAGTCACTAAAGTTCAAGCTTCGGAGATGTTCTAGCTATGTAGATGCATTGTGAACATATGTATTTCATTCTGATGTACTATTTGGCAATATATTTTTCTCGCTCATTCGGTAATTCAAACATAGCATAAGGTCGTTTAACGTACAAATTGAATATTAACCTTAAATCTAAACTGTTACGGCATTTTTTAATTACAGCATCGAACTCCACGATGCGCGAGACAGTTATACATAATGTCAATTAACGCAAGCACGGACTTTATGAACTAGTACTACTGTATCACTATGGCTAAACAACAGGCTGGCACTAAACAAATCCCAGTTGCCTTTGAGGTTTGAGTTTCAGTTTTGCAATTGAAAGAAATTGCTACTTGACTTATAACATCTAGTGACGGGACGAACATGTCGTGCTCGTGATGAAGCGTGTAGCTTACGCCTGTTCATAACAGTTACAGTGCCACTCAGAGCTTTAAATTGCAAAGATCTGAGGGGTACTGCCACTGCGCCCATTACCCTGAGACATAAGTTGACAAGTAGCATGTGCCTATAATTTCACCAGCTGAACAATTCAAAATTTTAAATTTAAATATGAGTAGAAGAAGAAAATCGATACGATACGAATGGAGAGCGGCGATTCAAAAAGGTGGGATGACGGTGTAAGGAGGTCATACCGTCACAAGCTTTAACATGCATGTCAAGTATTGGGCAGAGAGAGAGTAGATAGTGTAGATTCTGCCACGAGGCGGATGAAACTCCTGTGCATCTTCTCACCCAATGCTGCCCTCTGATGGTTGTACGAAGTTCCATACTGGGAAGGAACAGGCCACAACCAGAGGACATAAAAACTGTCGGAGATAGAAAAATCCTTCAGTTCTTTAATGCTGTTGGCCTTGGCTCTGAGCTGTAATTAGTGGTGATCACAATAGATCAGTTGATGGTCGCAGAGACGAGGGGCTGCACAGGCCCCGCATGAAGCCACCCTAATAATAAGGTGGCAGTACTTCTCTGAAAGTATGAAAGTACTTCTTTGTCACAAGGAGCTCTACTGCCACTAAAATATACCGCCTGATACACTAAATTTATTTTGTGTTTGTTTATAATCAAATTAAATTATACAATATTATACAAATAAAAAAAATGTAAAGAACAGTACACGAGTACTTGCGACCGTACTTTCGTTGGAAATGTAGAGAACCTGTCAAGAATCTGGGTCAATTCTGTTCATATCGTGGAATTTACGTGAGAGCTTATTGTATCTCTTTATCGTTCAACATTTAGTACTTTTCATGCAAATGCAATGAAATAACATTTTTATGAGCCATTATTGTTTATAACACTATCAAATTTAAACAGGGTACATTATTGCGAAGTTACTACGGACGAAATCGGCTTACTAAAGCGATGGAGTTAGTTAAGCTCATTATGAGTTGACCTGTGAAACAATATCACATTTAGCAAGTGTCGTTTACGATAAAACTTAGAATTTGCATACATTAACCCTTCATAGAGGACGCAATGTTCAACTTTACATTTCAAACAAAATTTAAATTACAATTTTAACTGCCTAGGCGACCTCGGTAGCTCAATGGTTGTGCGAGGTCCCGGATTCGATTCTCGTTAGGATCAATACAGGAAATTAATTTTTCTATATAGGTTGGTTTCCTAGACATAGAGGCTGTACAGCTACTAGACAATACAAAAATCGCCGCCTTACTTTCTCAAACTCGTATCTTAAAGCACCAAATTACTGAAATGCAAAAAAATGGATTGTATATACAAATGATTATCACTACTATCAGGTTTCTTACCACGGTATGACTTCTTTTCTTTTATTTTCCCGATATTTCGGAACGGTTGCACGCTCCATGGTCACGGGTTGACCGGACGGCGACAGATGACAGCTTTAAGAGCAGACATATCTGTCTACCCTCTTGTGCTGTCGAAATATCGGGAAAATAAAAAGAAGTCATAACGTGGTAAGAATCCTGATATTAGTGATAATCATTTAGTGAATGACCACGAAAGTCTTTAAAATCTGTATATACAAATTTTACAGGCTGATTTTACATTACATTACCTTCATATTCACATACTGGCTTTTACCTATTCTTAAAGTAATGCATATCAAATTAACACACTTGATAAGAAATTTAAAATAAATAGTAGGTTTTGCCATCTCCTGAATAATCACTCTTCATAAGATACGAGTTTGAGAAAGTAAGGCATCGATGTAGTACGTAAACTACAAAGAACTAAACCTTTTGAGTTGGTGTAGTGTAATTATAGTGAATAAAATAAATATTAGTGCCAGTGTTAACTAAACTACGAACACATAAACAAAGTGTCTTCCTTTTAACTAATATTGAAAGACATTTTGTCTATGGACAATTTCTTTATATACGTTACTTTTATTCAGGAAATTATGCTAAATTAAAATTGCTTATTAGTCTTGTTGTTTAAAATATTTGTTGTTTTCGGTCTGGGTGTTCAAATAATGCCCCGAATTTTGATGCTCTGGTACTCAAAGTGCAGGGAATTCCCGAATTTGATCCCGATCAGAATCAAATAATTTTTATTTCATAGGTAAGCAAATTACACTTAAAATCGTTATATTGATTGAACTGTACTGCTAATTCTTAAGGCAGATTTCCCTGAGAAGAACGAGCAAGGAACTCTAGGGCTTGCATTTTGTAAATAAACATTTGAACAGTAGTAGTAATAATTTACAATATTTTTTTAGGTTTCAAACATCGGGAAAACCTTGCAAGAGCTAAACGGGACATTAACAGTGTTTTTTTATCATCCAAGTACTTACGCAGAAGCTTTAAAATAGCCTTTAGTATATATACTAAATGCTATTTTATATAGCAGTAGAGCTCCTTGTCATAGAGTTCGTTCAGGGAAGTACGCCAAGCAGTAATGTGAGCATTACTGTGTTCTGGTTTTGAAGGGTAAGGGTGCTGGTGAAATTACAGGCACTTGTGGCTTGTCAACTTATGTCTCAGGGTGACGGGCGCAGTGGCAGTGCCCCTCAGATCTTTGCGATTTAAAGTTCTGAGTGGCACTGATAATGTTATGGACAGGCGTGTAGCTTACCATCAGGCGCACGACTTGTTCGTCCCGTCACTTGATATTGTATTAAAAAGAAAAAAGTTTTTGTTTCACTATAGTTTTAAATCCTGAATGGCAAATTTTGAATGGTTGACCAGGCAGTTGTCTGACACAGCACTGCTTTTGCTATTTCATGCAATTATCTACTTTACTTATATTATATATTATATGTATAATAACTTTTTGCAATGACAAAAGCAGCTTAAAAGCTAAATAACTTTGAAACAAACATACAATTTTAGGATATCAATTACCTAAGTGAGTGATTAGCTCCCATGGTAGATTTGAAAAGCCTGTGTTACTGGTTAGCTAGATTCAACCTCAGTAAAAAAAAAACTTTAGTAAAAAAAGTATAGAGATATAAAAAAATATTTTTTTTTTGTCTTTTTTTGATAACATCAAATGACGGGGCGAACAAGTCGTGCGCGTGATGATAACCTACACGCCTGTCCATAACAGTTACAGTGCCACTCAGAGCTTTAAATTGCAAAGATCTGAGGAGTCCTATGAGCCTGTAATTTGACCCCCTTATTAACACCCTTACCCTTCAAAACCGGAACGCAGCAATGGTCACGTTACTGCTTGGCGGCAGAAATAGGTAAGGTGGTTTTAACAAACATATGTGAAATATTGGGCAATGGGAGAGTAGATTAACAACTACTGAGGTCTTTCCAACAAAAAAGAATCATCAAAATCGTTTCACAAATGGAATTATTGCGTAACATACATAAAAAACATGCTTGCGAATTGAGAACCTTCTCCTTTTTTTGAAGTCGGTTAAAAATGCCCAGTATTTTAATAGTGTGCGAGATAATTACACGATTTAATTCCGCTTTCCCCTTTTCATCATCGCAGGACTAGACGTAGGCTCGGGTACCATCCCCATGTTCTGGGTATCCAAGGATTCGCAAGAAGGGTTTCGCTTCCACATTTATGTGGAGTGGAATACCCTGCTTGCAGACTTGTTCCCTGAACAGTATAACTTGGGGCTCATCAAGACGAGTGTGAATCGGTATTATTTAGGTGTGCATGCTCCATCTCCGACCACATCGTCACTTTCCACCAGGTGAGATGGAGGTCAAAATAAATGCGCACACATTTTTAATAAATGAAAATATCTCATTTAGATTTAATAGACTGAAAAAGGGTATAGTCTTTATCTCGATCTCGATTGTATTTAAGATAACAGATAGTTCCCAAAGAGCTATTATCAACTTAGTGGGGTGCACACTTGAATTTGAAAATAAACACTGAAATTATAGATAACAGATATAGTCGTGGGACTAAGACTATAGGACGGGATTTAACTATGTATTTGTAAAGTCGAATATACTGTACCTGGCACTCGTGATAACAAACACTTTTATCAACAAAAGGAAAATTATTTAGGAGCAATAAAATATTGGTGCCCCGTAAAACCGGTCCGTGGACTGTACATAGGTACCTATAGGAAGTCGTAAAATATTTTTTCTCAGATTTTTTCTTACTAAACACACGAGTGGTAAGTACCGTTAAGTTATTTGCTACTAAGACATTATTGATTAATCATCATCATATAGAGCCCATATCAACTCATTGCTGGATAGCTCTTTGTTACTTCTGTGCCATCCGCATCCAGCGTGATCATGCAAATCTATTGATCGGGCCGGTAGTCTGCCCACTGGCCTTTTGCTTAGCCACTGTATTCTGTGACATTTGATTAGAACAGCGGGCCGAATGTCCATCCCATCCATCCCGCCCATCTCCTTCTGATTATCTATTGGGAATTAAATAAAACAGGTATGAACCCGAAAAACACCATGTTTTTATAAATCGGAAGCATTAAAATACAGAAGGAACTTTCATGATTCTTCCATAGAAATATTCTGGAAGAGAAGTCTATTTTAGCTATATATAAATATAAAAGAAAAAAGATTAGTATTCTTCCATTCCCGGATATAAAAGCTACCCATTCAGTAACATCTTTGAGCATTCTATTCACTTCGATGAAGATAATTATGTGATATTATCGCTGCCTCTAAGCATTATGGATATAATTCGATTTCAATCATCAATCGTCGTTCATTTAAGTCAGTTCATTCATCGTTAGAAAAATTAGGTTCCTTGGATAATCCATAATCCCATAACGCTTCCTTAGTATGAAAAATCTCTTTGTCTTTGAGAAAAATGGGAAATAACTTAGCTAAGATCTTAGCTACGACTATAATCCAAAAGAATAGACAAGAGGGTTTTTATAATATCATTTTCGAATATCATTAAAGCTACATTACTCAACTAAATTAGCAAACAGCATACATAGCATATTTTTCATGTTCTAGCGTTTCTAGAAAAGGCAATTAGAGATCTAGTGACGAGTTACTACAAGCATTAAATGCTTTAACGTTTCTCGTAACTCTTGATGTTCTTCTTGATAGCTTTCCATCTGTATTTCACCTACACCTGAGCAATTTTTCTCTACAGTTAAGTACGGTACAGGTAAGCTACTAGAGTTCACTATAAGAGCAGAAAAAAAAAACTTCGTAACGAATGTGTTCTTGTATCCCGGATCAACAATATATCACCCGAATCTCAACATCATAAAGCTCATATCATTCGAATTTCGACCTCAACAATGGTGAGCACTAACGTATTACGTATTCATCGAGTTACGAGCATTCTCGTTTATTTTTTCGGTTGTAGACGGATAAGCGGTCGTGTAGTGGGCGGGAGAATTGAGACTTGCTTGCTTGTATAAATTGAATTGTGTGACTATGATTGCCTCTGCATAGTAACGAGTATATGCTGATGTTAGTCAAATATTTGGATTTGGTATTGTAATTTTAAATAACGTCTCATAAAACTCTTCTCACGAGATGTTGTTTATAACTCTGTAACCTAAAAACGTAAATGATAAAGCGGAGTGGATGGTTGGATGCATTTTCGCGTTTATCGTGCGATAAAACATGTGAAAAATCATCGTTTATTGTGTGTGTGAATTTTCCGGCTTAGAAATCGCTACTAATTCGAAAAATTACACTATACTTATTAGTGTACTGTATATTTTTTAGCCTTTACGCTCTGTAAGCTAAATAGCAACCTTAAGCGCGCATTGAGCGCGTGAACCTCAGCCCTGGACTTTACGGGTGCTTTCCGCCCGAAGGACGCGTTATTGGAGTTAATCGGCTCTGAGAGCACTAGTACACGCTGAATATTTTCTTTCGTTTATTTTTATTTTTATTAAATTTGTTTTTTTTGTTTTGTTTGTTTTATTAAATTTTATTGTTATTAAATTTCGTCCTCGCCGGAATTTATCAGTGATTAATTCAACTAACATCACAGAAACGTGCTTATATAAGTATGCTAAAGGGAAAATTATGATATGTGAACACAATTAGAACACAATTTATAAATTGGCCAAGGCTAACTAGCGGTAGAAGTATAACACCATAATAAAAAAGCGAAATAAACAAAAGCGGTTAAAATTGTTAAAATCGAAAAAATCCTACGGCGTTATACTTCGTTACATACCTAATAAATATTCGAGAAGACATCTTACATTTTCATTTAAAAAATGCATCGATGACATCTGCTACGATGAAATAACAGCAGTTGATGCTCCTGATGTAAACGAACTCTTCAGAACCTTTGGATAATAGACACCTCATAGCATTAACTAATTTGGAAGTCGTCAGTTATTGAATTATGTTGGTTAATAGAATGAAGAAGCGCTCTGGTCTGACGGTAAGCCGACAAAGGAGGCGACGGAGCTATGAGGCAACGAGAGGGCGACACAGGGTTGCTAGATGTGTGCAAATGTATTTTCGAACCGATCTTGTGAAATAACGAGAATTTCGTGCTCAAGTGTTTGATTTGCGTTTATATATTATATATCATCGGGAATAGTGCAAATTCTTGTATGTAGTATTAGTAAAAGGCGCTAATTAATAATTTATTTGCCACGACATTTGCGCGGATTTTATTCTGGCCACTATGTTACCGAAATGGAAACTCATAATCCTATGATAATTACACTATTTGAAACGTACGTATTACGTATTTGAGAGATTTCTCTCTTAATAGAATCCCCAATGATATTCGGACTATAATTTGTGAGTAGGCTTTGAACCGAAACTAAGTTATGTTTGAAATGAGTGTAATACTGGGTAATACAAACTTACTTAATGCGTCGTGCGTCGTAGACAAGTTGAATTCTCGTATTTGTATTCGATTACGTTTGACAACCCTGGGGCGACATTGCACGGGGTCAGACATCGATCGGCGGCATGGCGATAGGGTGGCAGGATGGAGAACTTCTCTGCACTGCTCTTAAGACACGCGATTTCGCGATACACCGAAAAAGGCATTCTTTCTGAACATTTGCGCTTTGAAACAGAATGAATGTCGTATTCTTAATTAGAAATATCTAGAGTTTCTTTCTTTTTTAAACTGCTATGCTTTTACGCAAAGTTTTTTGTTGTTTTTTGTTGTAGCAAGTTTGTGAATACGTTATTTCGTTAACAGGTGGATGGTTCTATGTTTTATTTTATGATACAAAGTGACGGAACGATCATGTCGTGTACCTGAGCCTCAGACCTTTAAATCGCAAATACTTGGTGCAGTATAGCAATAGGCTATTGTTTTGCGTATGTATTACATTTATTCAAAACAAATTGTACCTGTTGTGATAATATATTGCTTGGAGTTGAAACTTAAATTTGGCGTATGACACTGGTACACAGTTTACACGAATCAACAAAAGCAAAAACTGTTATTTTAAATACTAACTTTTTCATAAAAATGTACATATAATGATTTAATTAAATAAAAACCGTTAACGCATAAAGCGAGCCATTTGAAGTCCCGTATGATTGTACTTAGTGGGCACAGTATCGCGGTACAAGCCGGAAGGAAGTAAACGGCTCACTGCCCGGCTGTACACCTCCCCATCGATATTACAATGGCTATTCCTGTATCTATGCTATTATTACCGTATTACGTGTGTAGTAATTTAATTTTATTAATCTAAATACCTATTTTTGTGACATAGTAAATAACAGAAATGTTTTTTTAACTGACTTCAAAAAGGAAGAGATTCTCAATTCAACTGTATTTTTTGTGTATGTAACGCGATTACTCCGGCATTTGTGAACTGATTTTGATGATTCTTTTTTTGTTGGAAAGGGGGTACCATAGTATTGGTCCCATTTTACTACTAGGGGATGACTCCGGTCTCTTTCACTGTCCGTCCACAGATTCCAATAAAACTTGGTTAAAAAAAAAATAGATGTAATTCCACGAACTTTTGCGGTCGTTTTTTTATAAGAAAGTTATAATTGGTTTTTGCGTTACTGCAAAGAAAACATTTTTGAAATATGCTACCATAAAAACGGTATTATTATTTAACCTTCATAGATTGTACTTTAATAGTCCCACACACAAAAATGTCACTACTTTTCTTTATGCCGTAGTACGTGTATTGATTAAATAAAAATGTTCAATGTAAATCAATGAATTTAATCATTACGTTGTTGATACTTCTCTGGAGAAGCAATACGCGGCAACTACACAAAATGCACTTGAAAATCACACTGTAAAGTTGGATTTTAGAGATCCATATAGTGAAAAGGGGTACTCGTACTATCTATCATATTCTAATATTCAATTTTACGGCGAATGCCGTTACTGTCCGTGAACGAGTTAATGATTACTTTTTTTAGGTTTCAGGCTGAACTTCGAAAAAATAAAAGGTACGATGTCCATTAATTGTACATCTTCGGTCGTTATGAATAGCCACCAATTTGTCTCGGTTACTGCTGTAGCACGTGTGTTCTTAATGGCGATAGTATTTGTTTTATTAGGAAGACTTACAGATTACGATGTCACTACAACAAATGTGGGGTTTAATGTACATAAATAAACAATTTACGAAGTACATATTAGAATCTAAATGTTTTAAGGTTAGACAATGAGTTGTCACTTAATAGAAAACAATTTAATTGAAAACGATATTTAGACCAGGGTTCAAAATTATCAGCACGCTCTGTGTCGTCTGCTTGTTGTGTTTTATAGTGGCTACATTTCGGGGAGTGCGCTTTAGGAACTTTATAACTTGGTTCCATCCTCAACGTTCCTCCTTCGGCCGTCTAGCAGGTCTGGAACACTCCATCCTTATGTCGTCGATATACCACCCATTCGCACTAAGCGCTTTGCTTCCTCCTTTCTGATGCGTACGGCAAAGGAATGGATGGATGTACAAGGCTAGAGTGAATAGGCATTTTTACTTTACATTATACCTATGATTTTTTTATGTTAACCGAACTAACACGTATAGTATACAATATACATTTTTGAATTGGCTTTAATTTCGTTAGTAAAAAAATAATTCCGAAATAAAGCCAGGGCCCCTGCCGCTCGACTCGCGCAACAGAACCGCTTCAGTACGGGAATAATTTGAATTCGCGCTGAGGTAGTATCGACTTTTAAATTTTGACTAAAATGATAAACAGTGAGAAAATTAAATAAATCTTAAAAAAGAAATCTTCAGGAAAACGATTTAGTTCGTGACTTTTTTGAGATGACATTTGACATGTTTGGATACGTCTCTAATACAAATACATGACACGACGTTAGCATTTTATTGTTCCAGTTTATTTTATAAAGATAATTGACGAAGTATGTTTATCACTTCGAACTCTGTTTATGAAATAACTGAACTAAATCAGTTAAAAAAAAAACAATTAAAGCAGCCACTCCAAGATCTAATTACTAAAAATATTTAATTAGTCTATTTGTAACAGCAATAACGCGTGTATAGTACCTATAGTTTATAGTCAATTTGCGTAGGTCCCTCACTGAACTGCCTTCAACTGCGCACCAAAAATGAGGTCCGCCGGTATTTTGTATGCGCGTAAGGTCTACGTAACAATCCTCACCACCCGAGTTTCATTTGATTGGTTTGAAGCGATATCTTAGAAGTTATACCCGGACTGTCAATGGGATACCGTTGGGAATTTTATTTAAAAATAGATATCCCTTATATTCCAGTGTTTTTTTTATATTTATTTATATAAGTATTCATTTTATCGTCGGAGATAATGCAAATCCGCGTATGTAGTATTGGTAAAAGGCGCGTATCTGCACTAAACTAAATATTACAGGAGAGGGATTTAACGTTATTATTTTGTTATTTCAATGACTTCGACTTTCATTTTTGCAGAGTAAGCATCAATTTATGTTGTCTACGGACTAGTAACAAAAGATCGCTGCAAATTACTAATTTGGTTGCCACGACATTTACGCGGATTTGATTTAGCCACTAAATTACCGAAATTAAAACTCATAATCCAATGCTAGTTACGCGTAATTGCACTATCCCCGACGTTATGTTCCTTTGTGTGCTGTATTACAGTTTCAGACTTTCAAAGCCATGAACAAAAGACTCAATGCCTGACTATGCCATCGTCGATCGATAGTTCATTGGCTATTCTTGAATCTCTCGCGTACTACGGCTTGTCTGTAGTACACTACCGCGAGGAGGGTTCTTTAAATTCGATAAGCCAGCCGTCAGTATTATAAAGCCATATGTGGTTATTCGTCAAAAATGCTTTTATCACTTGAAAGTCATAAAAATAATACGACCTACATGAAACAAATTACGTATATGTGAAATTTATAACTCTCGTATTTCAGCATAACAAGTTATCGACTAATTTTGTTCCTAGAATCTTTATAAAGATCTCTTGTAAAGTTTCATTTCGCAGTTGTGGCCTTATTACATCAAGAGGGCTATATGCTGTAAATTTCGTAATGCAAGACACTTTCTGTTCAATACGTACGCAATGCTAAGTTGAACAATAAAATTCTTAATTAAGCCGATGGGAACGTATTGTACCGACCACTAGCAACATTGTACGTAGTATACTAATATTTTGCACGTCATATACTTACAGTGAGGTAAAAAAGATGTCTAATTAACTTATGGGTCGCCAGTTATATATATAATTAGTGCGTATGAGTGTGTACGAAATGTTTGCGTTATCGCGAACTGCGCGATAGCGACATAGAACGCGAGATATTCTATGCCAGAATAGCAGTATTTTGTACTTTATGTCGCTCTCGCACTCTATCGTGCTAGTCTTACTGTTGGTTGTATGTGGTCGCACCGATTGATATTGTTGTTTGTCTAGTGGAGGGGCATCCTGTATAGACCTTCATAATTACATTACTATATCTACTCCTGATTTAGTGTTGGTATTGTATGTAGTGCCACCACTGATATAGGAGTGCAGTATTTACTGAAATTGCAACACTGTTTACGTAAATTGTAGTTAACTGTGTTGGTTACTCATTAAGTCACTATTTGTTCGTTATAACTATGTACTACTTGTAACGTGTGTAACTGGGTATTTTCAGATTGTTTTCTGTACCTAATTTCAGTGGTAATTTTTATTATTTGAATAGTCTATATATATAGTCTATAATCTTATCTTGAAGTATTTTTTAGTATTCGAGTAGTAACCTGAAATATTATTTCACGATAATATGCTCCAATACTTAAGTAATAAATATTGCCTCCAAAATTAGAGTATGAGAAAACTGACTCGAAAATTACCCAACTGTTTGTTGACCATAATAAAAAACCACTTATCAAAACATATTTTTAGTATTCTATGCCAAAATAGAGAGGTAATTTCGCTACGTATTGTTTCCTTTATGTGTTTATTCACCGTCTTTAATAGTTCGAGAGCTGGTATATTACTTAGTGCAGTATAAAATTGTCCATTTCGAAGAAAAAGTGTGTTCCATAATGTTCTACCGAGTCGTTCCCACAATAGCAAGATCGTGACCACTCCGTACGATGAAAAGATGATAGCCCCTCGACTGGTTTACTCAGGAGGAGTCGTGAGAGGGTTTAATTGTGAAATGTGACTAAGATCATCTAACTTGTCCCTAATAAGATAAAATCTTTTATCAGTGCTTCGTACTTTTATAGAGCTTTTGTGCGAGTTATGTTTTCTCCTTTTATTACATATCTACAAAATTCATTTTATAAATCAGCCTTTTTGTTGTATTACTTTGTGGTTAATGGCTTTGTCTGCGTCATACATCCATAGTCAAGATTGTAAACTATGAGATATACATATTTAATATCATTTAATAAACATTTATTTACTTTAGCGTTGACTTTTCGGTTTATGAAACGTAATATTGATATGCAACAAGCAATATACCGAAAATGTTATTCAAAGTAATTTATATCAAAGTGAGTGGGTTCTTCATCCTATCTCAACTTTTGTTTATAAACGGTAGTAGGTAGTAGTACAACTTCCGTGTGTGTCAGACGTTTCGATTTTCAGGTGCCCCTATGATCTGTACACAACACTGCGCTGTGAGAATGCATCGTTTAAATCAACGACAACTTGTAACGAATCATGAAAATTCCCGATGATGTCTTTCCAATAGTCCTAAAATGTATATCAAATAATATAAGAGTTAAAATAATATACACACTTCTGAAGTCTCTAGGGATCAAGCGCGTTTTTGCCAATTACTAAAAATTTAGTTTTTTAATATTTTTTTAACAACGACGGATTTTTTGTCAATTTTATAATTTGAATTTTAAAATGAAATTGACAAAAAACAAACCATTGTGTTAAAAAAATTAATTAACAACCCTGATTTTCAGTAATTATCAAAACATGTTTATCCCTGGACACTTTTGAAGTGTGTAGTAATAAGTATACATACTGATTTTAAAAAAGTTTGTAAATTTTAGCCCATTCTGTTCCAACGCCTCATCATCGTTTAGCCAACGAAACGCGTCCACTGCTAGACATAGGTATCCCTAAAGGCCGCTACAAATGTCGGTCTGTTCGCATCGAGCGGATTCCCGCAACTATCACCAGGTCATCGGTCCACCTTGTGGGCGGGCGGTTCACGCTGCATGTTCCGGTAAATGAAATTTCCGTCGCTCATAATAACTACCAATGGATGGATTATGTCGATGTGCAAGCGACGCGTCGACGCACCGCAGTGTTGTGTACAAGCCTTTAGACCTGTCTCGCGCAATCATTCCTTTGATTATCGATTGTATCAAAAAGGTCTATTTATTTGTGTTAAAATCATTGTTTTTTCATTATCTTTTCAAAATTTGGTAAGCCTTTGCCAGTTTGTAACGTACAAATTGGTTGTTTGTATTTTACTATTTACATAAATATGGTTTTGATGAATCAAAACTATAATTTTTATTGGAGTTACTCTTAACGCCCACTTTGCACTATTTTACCCCTTTGCCCCGCATTTAGACGCATTGGACCTCGCAACATTAAGTGAGGGGGTACCTACTCGAAATACTGTTAACTATTTAATAGCGTATATTAAGTATCCACAACATTGCCAACATTGACGCTTTGAGGTGTGAACCGAGATATAGGCGCCGACAATCCGACTTAGCTAACTTTGAATAATCTAGGATGTATAAATAACTGCAAAGCACATATACATTATTCATCGTGAACCGATAGACGATATTGTCATAGTATAATAAGATAAGTAGTGTAACTCCATACAAACGTAGCTGTGCGGCTGTATGAGTGCATGCCCGCCGCGCATTCGCATAATCTCGCGGTGCACCCATTTATTATTGAAACGAAGCAATCGTTCGGTGTTTAAAATATTTTTCTATATCAAATTTATAATTTTTTAAATTATTTGAGTTATATATATACAAACTCGCATTTAATGTCTGTTTAATGATTATACTAGCACAATCGAGATACTTAACTGCGTTGCTGGTATAAAAGTATAAATCGCACATTAAAACAATGTACTGTGGTAACTTAAAATTGTGGAATTGAATTGAAAATATACTGAATGGATCATGGAAAAATACTGAATGTCGTTATATTTATTTATACATAATATTTAGTTATCCATTTATAAATGAAAATACAAGTATATTTATTGGTTTCATTTAGTAATTTTTTGAACTTTCAAATCGTGTTTGGTTTCACGTGCGAATTATGTAACAATTGCTATAATTGACAAAGGTTATTTCAATATAGAACGTGATTACGTGGTAAATACATATTACTTTTCCAATTATGTTTTGCAACCTGTAGGGACAACTAAAATAATAATATGACATCTCTACGTTGCGACCTTTTTTTTATAACATTAAGTGACGGGACGAACAAGATTCTCGGTTTCTCGATTCTTGAACTTTCACAAACAATAGGTAAACGTAATAAAAAATTGTCCTCTGAGGTACATTTTCCGCGTGAAAACTGGGAATTACGCGACAATGTTCCGCATGAAGAAATAAACAAATTCGCGCGGCGTACGTTCGCATCTACATGTAAATTAACTCATTAGCGATTTACGTACGTTTGTGTTTCGCTTATCCGATTTTTCTGTGCCAGTTTCAAATAGACTTTTAAAGTCATCGTTTTTCGAGTTAACACAAAGGATAATTACAACTCAGTCGCAATGACTTTTTGCAAAGTTGCACCTGTACTCGTTAGACGGGTGCCCCGTATGCAAATTTTAAATATGTAATGGCTGAAATGGCTTTCAGATGACTAAGCATGTTAAAATACTTTATAGAACGCGCGTTAAAATATCTGACGACCTCGGTAGCCCAACGGTTTCCACGATCTATTTGGGAAATGAAACGTTTTTCAATTGGTCAGGGTGTTCGGATAGTGCCCCGGGTTGAATCCCGTTGCTCTAGTACTTATATGATTATCATTAATTACAGGTCTCTTACCACGATATTAGTTCTTTTTGTTTTCCCGACAACGTCACAAGTAATCGAGATGACGGTAGTCGTCGACAACGACAGGTAGTAATCAGAATGTTTGTTCTAAAAGCTGTCATCTGCCGCTGGCCAGTCAACCCGTGACCATGAGCTTGTAACTGTTCCGAAATATCGGGAAAAAAGAATTCACATCATGGTGTCATCACCTGTCATGGGGTAATTTTCAGGTTACTTTTCTGTACCTAATTTTGGTGGCAATTTTTATTATTTAAATATTCGAGTGTGTTATCGTGAAATGATAAAAAATATTTCAGGATACTACATTTGAATATTAAATAATACTTCATGATAATATTCTACTATATTCAAATAATAAAAATTGCCACCGAAATTAGGAACAGAAAACTAACCTCAAAATTACCCTATTAGTGATAATCATTTTATGAATAACCAGGAAGCTTTGAAATGTATAGTACTTATATTACTAGTTTAAGACCACGTAACTTCTGTGGTTGTCTGACACAATATTACGTATTATAATATCTATCGCTCATTGTCTTCATGAAACTTTGCTGCGACAACTCAAACAAGTTGTACTACACTCAAATTCTGCTGCTATTCGGACGGAAATTCTTAGTTAAAGTTTGCCGTTATCTATTTAGACGAATACAACAACACTTTACGCCGTTTGTTTTCATTTAACTAAGACTAATACTGGAAGACTAACAACAACAACGCTTGTATAATTTAGCTGTGTGACCGTAGTCAGTAGACTGTAACAAACAATTTTAGCAAAACAATAAAATAATTAAAATTTTTGGGTTAATTTTCGGTTCATGCAATATCCGATTCACTGCGGATGTGTGCGACGAACAGCTAAACTAGGTTTGGACATTTTAGCGACACCCTGTATATGTATAATCGGAAGACACAAATTATCTGCAAATGAGTATCATCATAACAAGCAAACATTATAACAATGTCGAAACGCGTACTTGTAATACTATAATGTGCATTCGTGAGTTCCATTCGTTACATGGGTCTTTTGTCGGGTGCCAGTGACCATACTCGGTTAATTGTTTAATATTCTTTAATACGTGCTAATTGTCCAAGCCCCTGCACTCGGCGGATAACGAACCCTCTTATGATGACTTTCAACTTTAAAATTATCCATATTAGTGCAGAAGTTGCATTTGTAGCGAGAAAGTATTTTGCCATTTTGTTTAGAAATTAATTTAATACCTATACCGGCCAGTAATATAAGAGGCTGAGAAGATTTATATTTTATGCACTGACTCAAAAAAAGAAACTTGTAAGTTTGAAGCCTTTGTCTGTGTGCTTAGGTGTCTGCCTGTGGTGTTGTAGCTTAAAGCAGCAGTAGAGCTCCTTGTGAAAGAGTTCGTCCAGGGAAGTACTAACACCTTACCTATTTCGTGAGTGAACATTCAAGATAACATTTTAGATATTGTGTTGATAAGAGCGTTACTGCGTTCCGGTTTTGGAGGGTAAGGGTACTAGTGAATTTACAGGCAAATGGGGCTTGTCAACTTTTGTCTCAGAGTGACTGGCGCAGTGGGAGTGCCCCTCAGGTCTTTGCGATTTAAAGGTCTGAGTGGCATTGCAACTGTTATGGATAGGCGTGTCGCTTACCATCAGGCGCACAACTAGCTCGTTACGTCACTTAGTGTCATAAGAAATGAAAAATAAAAATACAGAAAATACGTTATTTATGCATACAAAGATTACAAGCTTATCAAGCCGTATGTAAAGAACATATTCTCACGCGAACTTTAATTTAATTTAAAAACTACTAATGAACGTTAGCTCTCAAACTCTTGATTTAAATTCTAGACATCCTTTTAATGTTTAACAATTTTGGTAACGCCAAGGTAAAGTCGGGTTTAACGAAATGTCGTTCGGAAATGAAAAGGTTACACCGTTAGATGAATATTCAGCGCGGCGTACAAGGGAATTCTTCATTTAGGATTTAGGTTGGACGCCGTCATTTCAGTTGCAAATAGCAAAAAAGGAAGTCAAGCAATGTAAGTGTACACTATCAAAGATGGCGTGAAAAAATGGCGGGCTATTTTTCACGAATTAATTTTTACCTTAAGGGTGTCCATTACGCCTTGAGTTTCTTAATTGTTTGTTACCAATATCATTGATGGCTCTATAGCCAATAATAATTAAAAATGGCATTACATTATCTACATTAAAATACCACTTACCCGCCAGCAAAAAGTCCAATATCAATATGTAAGTTCTAGTACTTCTAGTAGTTCTGGGACTTTAAACTAGTGTTATATTCCACACTCAAGCACCAATCAATAATTCGCATCTCAATTAACGTTGCGGGTGTTTAGCGCAAATGTCGGTATGTTTATTTATGTCGATTAACATAAATAAATGACGGCTCATCGATTTGATTACTTGATATGGACTTGTTTATTTGCAAAAGGCGCGAATAGCAATTCACTAAGTATCACCATTTCCCTTACGTCTTTTGCAATAAGTGTACAAATCAGTATTTCTATTGCGAACTTTATGCTAATACTCGTTTATGCATGTTTTTTTTTTAAACTATATTTTCTTTGACAATTTGTACGTTATAGCATTACTAGTATTTATGTGGTTTGTGATGTGACCCGATGTGACCTTTTGTATAAAAAGGCATGGGGTGTGGCGATTGTTATTACAGATTATGGTAGTATGTTAGAAATAAAACGCGGTGTTTAGGTGCAAGATAGGTTTCTCTACACACTCTGCCCGTGTGTGATAAATTATAGAAGAGCAAGTTCAGAGAATAAATTATAAAAATAAACAATTGCGTGCTTGTTGGCGTCGGATGTAGATTGAAATAGTTAATGCTTAACTTATCAGTGGAATGAGTTCTGATGAATCAAATGCAATTGTTTACATAGTCAATGGAAACAGTAGACGTTAATTTATGCGTGATCTAACGTTACAACACTGAAAAAATGTAAGCGTAGCTAGAGCTGATAAGTTATGTTTTTTGTTGTTGACTTGTCTTTCTGACGTTACTAATCTTTGGTCTGAATAGTTACTATAGACTTTAGTTTGCTTTGTTGCCTACTAAATATTCGAATAACGTACGCAAATTAAAAAGCAATAGTATAAATAATCAAATCTAAAAACGAAATGTTCCATACGTGAGCAGCCGGTGTAAGGTAAACTTGTATGGAAAAAATCCGATGGTATACATAAACAGTGTCGGAGATTCGTGTCAACGGCCGCGGCTTACCCCGCCCCGCGCCTTAGGTTGCACCCCGCGCGCCAACGCCGCGGGGAAGCGATTTCAAGGGTGGCTTCGCTACAATATCCCCCCTCACCGATAAGGTATTAAGGCCGCTAAGGCTAAGACACATCAGCGTTAATATCCTTTATCACGCGCCGCTTTTATTAAGATCTCGATGGCTTTATTACTAGCTATTTATTATTTTTATTTCTATTTCGGTTCCAAGGGATAGTTTAATGGCTTCATTTTAATAATATTATAGTTTTGGGTATGCTGCTCGTTGTTAAAATTATTTTATAAGTGGATTATGTAATTTTAAAATCAACTTGTTTAATCGTATTACAATTTAATAATTCTAAATATTGATGACTCATTTATTCTCGACTAAGAATTCGACATAGGATCGTTTTAACAGCAAAAACGGATTTAAGTTGCCGTTCAGACGTACTGCCATTTTATCTTTCTTGAATTTTAACATCCATTACAGTACAGTACATATCTCAGTACAGAGTAATCAAAAAACCGACCTCAAAAGTACGTGGAATTACTTTACTTACTTTATTACTTAATATAATTACCGAGTTTTATTGAAATCGATTACCGGAAAATGCGCAAACCCGGATTCATCCCCTGGTTCGCCACTATACGGGACTTGACACAGGAGATAATAAAAACGGGTTTCACTACTCAAAGTATATTGAGAGAGAAAAACGACTTGAATTGGAGAGTAGCAAAATCAACCATTAAAATAATTGCTCCTTATAATAAAATTTAGGCGCTATTTATAAAAATGAATCTTCATGCGTGAACAGCCACCCTTAGAGGTGGATGATTTTATTCAAAATGAAATAGGACCACTTTGGAGGTACCCTCTTTCCAACAAAAAAATCATGAAGATCGGTTTACAAATACCGGAGTTATCTCGTAACATACATACAAAAAAAACATACAGTCGAATTGAGAACCTCCTCCTTCCTTTTGAAGTCGGTAAAAAATGAAGAAAGGTTGTCAAACTTATAACTTTTATCTTATATCGCGAATGTATCTTTCCATTTTGTGGTTCGTGACATGAATGCAGCCGTCCTTTGGAATAGAAGGTATCCAACTGAATTTGTTTATTAAGTCGAAAACTATTTGTTTTTATTTTACTTTTTTGATGCCTTTATTGGGTATTGGTGGAACTTTATAGTTGATATTTTGTTGCCAGTTAAAACGTTTGCCATTAATTTTGCCATTAAGCCTTAAAAGGAATTATTACTAAACTTTCACTTTTTGTATTAAAAATCTGTTATTATATTTCATTCATTCAGTGGTTTAAAGAGTGAGACGAAAGTGTGTTCGTTTTCCACAATACCGTCGGACCGAACCGTTATCGATCTTAACTTCAGAAGCTTATGTCCGACGTAAGACACCATTAACTTATTACTTATTATTATCAGCTTTTGATTGTTCTTTATCTGGATTACCTATAGATGATATTTCCACTATGATATAAAAGAGCTTATCATTGTTTTTCTTTTCGATTAAGCTTCTAGATTAGTTGCGAAATTGTTTTCGACGGGAACACATTAATTTATTTGATTTTTTGACGTACATACATTCAATCTTAGAATAATAACGCATAGAAACCTAGCCCGCACACGCTAAGTGAGGTAAGTTAGAGGCTTCCCAAAGGGCCTACACGAGCGGGCGAGCTGTCAGTGCTCAAGGTCAAATTGCACCGCGAACAGCTCAAAAATTTTTGCTAATAATGACGAAATGTGCCGTAAATGGGTGTAAAAATAGAACAGACAAATATAAAATAGACACTAACATCACGTTCCACAAGGAAGTAACGCGTTTCAACTTGTATTTTTATATAAATATTCACTAAAACCCGTAATTAATTTCGTTGCAACAAGACACGAAAATATTGCAAAGTAACGGATTTCTTTCTCCCAATTTTGCTATTCTGTTTCAAAATAATTTATATTACGTAATTTTTTGAGAATAGGCTATATCGCGACGACTGTAGATTTTTTTTTATTCTAATGTAAGTGTGCATTTGACCTCCATTTCTGCAAGTTAAATGCGTACAAATGTTGTTTACAAAGAGCAACCCCTAGAGTTTCTTGCTCATACTTCTCGGGGGAATCTGCCTTACGATTGAGCGGTAGAGTTTAACCAATGTGACACAATTTTAAGAAAAATGCAATATGGGTATCATTTTCGAGGTATTTGGGGATGTTCAATGTGAATATCCATATAACATTTTTTTGAAAAATCGTGCCCGCCATCTTGGATTTAGAAATGAGTGCCATATTTGTAATAAGCACCCCCCCAATACCTCGAAAATGATACCCATATTGCATTTATTTGAAAACTCGTGTCCGCCATCTTGGATTTAGAAATAAATGCTATATTTGTAATGAGCATCCCCAAATACCTTGAAAACAATACCCAACTTGCAATTAAAATGCGAGAAATCGTGCCCGCCATCTTGAATTTAGAAATGAGTGCCATATTCGTAATGAGTACGTCGAATACCTCGAAAATGACATATTGCATTTATTCGAAACGTCGTGTCCGTCATCATGTATTCAGATATAAATGCCATTTCCATAAGGATTACCAAAAATAAATTTTTGAAAATTCTTGTCACTTGACATTGTCGATCGACAGTAACGATCGACAAAACCGAGCATATCTGTAGGCACCTGATCGACATTGTCGATCGACAGTAACGATCGACAAAATCGAGCACATCTGTAGGCACCTGATCAACAATGTCGGGCAAATCTGTAGGCACCTTTAACTTAATGAAAGGGTTAAGCAAGATACAATTTTCCCACTTTTGAGGGAAATGTTATTCCATGGCATCATTATTTGTATATTTGTGTGCGTGCCGATAAGCGTAGATACAAGTTGCTTACGCCTACATGAATTTGGTTTTTGCCTCACTTGTGACAGTTCGTTTGATATGAAACTATCATTCCATGCGTTATTATTCTAAGCATTCAATAACATGATGGAACTTCACTCGGTTTTCTTATTCAGTACCTATTATTGACTCAACTTGATTTTAATTTAATAAACATTACTGAATAATACCATGAGTAATCACACAAAAAAAAAAATTAATTTCAAAATGACAATTTTAATGCAATTTCAAATCATTATGCTCTGATGTTGCCAGTAACTACGGTTACACACGATACTAACTTTTTGAAAATATTCTTTATTCCCCATTTTCAATGTAGACGTTTATTTTAACTGCCTCCGTGGCCGAACGGTTACCATGCCGGACTGCCACGCAGAGGTCCCAGGTTCGATTCCCGGGCCGGGAGAAATAGTTGTATGGCCTACAATTATTTCTCTCGTGAGTTTGGGTGTAATTTGTGGTTGTCTATGTGTGTGTCCATGGCACCCGCGACACAGGGTTTCCCTAGTGCGGGGCTATGTTGAGTGTGTGCGTTAATTTAATTTAATTTAATTTTGGAGGACTGTAATAAATAACTCATTCAACATAAAATAGATTCAATATCGTATTGTGCGATATTTCTCATGTGCAGAGTGTTAAAAAAAAATCACAACAAAAAATCAAGGAGGTTTATTCCTTCTATACGAAGTGTTGCTAGAAACAGTTTTCAATTTCCCAATTTGCTTTTGAATATAGGTTCATATATTGTGTAAATTGCGTTCAAGATATCAGTTAACATATTATGCGTTCAATTTCAGGAGTGTGCCTCTATAGTAATGAAGCTAGTTTATTTTCCCGTATACCTTTGGTAATCGGCTGTCCAGTCAGCGGAAACGTGAAAGCATGTTATCGAGGGGCGACATGATATATAGCTGCTCTAAGAAATATCGCCCGTAACACGCGATTTTGGTAACACATCTTGAAGGGGACGAAAATGTTTTGGTACATTCGGGCACGTAAATAAATAATGACCAGTACGGATTGATTTGTTCCACAATACTGGAATGCTTGCAAACCTATAGATTACATAGAGAAACGTACATAGGTATATTATTGATTCTTATGAGTCTGCAGTATTCTGGAAAGGTAAAGAACATGATATCGCCACGTAAACAAATTCGATAGAGCTCACGTTTCGCTAGATTTGGGGATGTAAATAAATATCTTTGGCTTCCTTGGTGCCAACTGTATTGTGGAATCTCTCGTTCTTTCCATTGGTCGGATGAAAATAAAATTTATTTGTACTTTATCATGAAATTCTCCGCGAAACAGGATAATACTACTGAACTGAAAAAACAATTTTGTCCCAGAATTTTTTTTATTGACAGGTAAAGAATTATGTTTAGTTCTGTTAAGTAAGTCCTAAAGGTGATAGCTGAAAACCAGTGCTTTGCTTTTTGGCAAAACTCACACTGAGCTAACTCTCTCATTATCATTAGCTATGTATAAGATGTTTGCTGTTATTTATTTCATGTAATTGCTTTTTTGTTTGTTTGTACACTTCCAATTTTAATTTCTGTTTTGTGTCTGTTTCTTCTTTTAATTATTTCATATATTTATTTGTGTTTGTGGGTAGACATTAAACGTTTTATCTATCTAATTTCTGATAATAATGAATAAACAACTTTTTGAAAATGCTTTTTGATTTCCATAATAAAATTGTTTGATTAGAATGATTTATTTTTATTAAATTGCAATAAATTCAATTTCGTCATCGTCACAATAAGACGTATCGTAACAATACTTTTTACAATATTTTTTATTCAGTTAATCCAATTTTCTAAGTTGTCGGAGGTTTTGATTTGTATTCTCTTTTCGTGCAAATTGTCCCTGTGTAAAATCGGAGATAAGGGCATTTGATGTCTAGGGATTTAAAATATAGATGGCTTTTACATATTGTATTCTGCTCAGAATCTAAAATGTCAATTATCCAGTGGTGGGTACTGACTAGCAGCCTCAACCCTCACACATTTTAATAAATTAAATTAAATACTGCTTCCGTTTGATTTTCACCCGGATATTGAACGAAAGTTCTTTGAAATTTTGTGCAGTTTTTTCTTTATATTACTTTACTATATGCCTTACTTTCTCAAACTCGTATCTGAAAGCACAAAGTCACTAAAATGCAAAAAATGGATTGTATATACGCTGATTTCACATCTCATTTCCTTCATATCTACACGCTGGCTTTTACCTATTCTTAAAATAATGCATCCAAATTAACACCCGTGATAAGAAATTTAAAATAAATGGAAAGTTTTGCCGTCTCTTGAATAAACACTCTTTATAAGATACGAGTTTGAGAAAGTAAGGCATCGATATGTCATAGTTAATCCTGTTATATAGTCTCCCCTTGCAGCAGATGGAAATAAATAGAGTTTTATAGACAAAATGCTTAAAAGAAAGCGCCTTGGTTCGTTAAGCTCGTCATAAAATAGATTTCAACAATAGATTTAATGTGACCGTTGCGTTTTAAAAATGATATATAGTGCAGGTTCCGCAATGCAGTCAATCCTTGCATGGGGTAGTTGGAAATAGCGCGTTCGTTGCAAGGGAACGAGACGTTGAATACAACTACACTTTTATTAAAAGGAAGGATTTGTATAATGTGTATATGGGATTTGGAGCATCATAGCGACATCTCTTTAAAATCGTTTGAATTAATTTGTTAGTCTGTTTTATCAACTCTGACACTATGGTGTTAAATTTTTTAGATTATGAATTAAACTTCAAGTCCCTCTTCCCCCAGTGTTCCTCTTACCCCACCTGAACCTATATTAAATTAATTAACTCACTCTTAGGGTCGTATTCTAGAACTCTACTCAATTCTGAAGTTAGGACTTGAGTATGATTTAAAGCACTGGAAATCATACTCAAGTCCTTGCCATTTGGGTCGTATTTCCAGTGCTTGAAATCATACTCAAGTCCTGACTTGAGCATTGAGTAGAGTTCTCGAATAGTACCCTTAAAGATGAACACGTCTTCTTATCTACTCATAGTAGTCTATGGTCAAAACAAAGCTCGGCACACACTATTTAATTCAATGCATTTACGGAGTCCGTCAAATCTGTGTATCGTAAATCACATTAGGGAGAATACAGACGGGCGGATGTCGCCGATTTAGCCGAGGGTGACATAGCTTATGGATGGATTGTTCCCAGCACCAAAATCAATAATAACGATGTTATTATTGGTAGCTGACTACCGGCCGACCCTCGGATACTATACAATGTAAACGTGCAGGTTGCATTGTTCGTCTAACGATTGATACAAAACTCGTGCGGCTAAATATATTTGACGGCTCCAAATCCTAACCCGAATATTTATTTGTTCCAGGGATATTATGACAACGTTAACTAAGTTTGTGAACGAACACATATTATGTGAAACTAGATTTTTTTTGTTTAAAATCTTTTTGATAATGGAATAGTCAGAAATCTTTTCGCTTAGACTTAACTACAAAGTCTAATGAATTAAACTTGAATATCGGTAATATTTGCGCTACACGATGTGTTTTCAAATGTCGCATGCAGTAGCGCATGCATTACTTTGTCATTGCAAATATAAGCTTGATCTGGCGCAATTGGAAGCATACCCCTTTTTACGTATCTAAGATCACGAAGCCCCGGGTGGAGTTCACTATTGCCATTACACTTTGTTTCTTTTCTACTGGTAGCCGCATGTAGCAGCGCATAAATCACTTTGCCAGCGCACATAAATACATTCTTCTACCGCAATTTGTAGTGTACGATGAAGAGAACGAGTGTAGTTCTGCTTTAGTGTTCTACTTGTGCTAACCGCATGCAGGAACGCATGTATCAAGCAACAATGAAGAATGGTTTAGCGCACATTGAAGCAAATTTGTGTAATTACATCAATTGAGCCCATACAATTAGTGTACTTGCTTGTTTAAGACTATGTAGCAATAACCTTTAAAATTCATGAAGGACGCCATTAAGGCAATACAGAACAACATTTCTCCTTAACAGCAGTATTAGGACGTTGCCAGGTCTCCAGATCTTATCCAAGGCTATAAGTATACTATTATAAGTATTATAAGAAAAGTAGTAAAATTCCCGCCTGTTCCGTGCGTTTACGCCTACATTTTGCACAGGGCGTAGGGTTGTCACGTTTTTGCTTTTGGCGGCCTCTCTCAGGATTTTATCTACACCCGTCCGGACAAGCCTGATGAGTTCGTCCATGTCAGGGTGTTCCTCTGAGTCCCCCCCCCCCCCCCCCGTACTTCGCTCCAAATCGCTCCCTGGCCCAATTTCAGGCGTTCCTGGAGACCCTAGAGAGGGCAGTGAGGAGGGCAGCTCCGGCGCCGGTGCTGGTGATGGGGGACCTCATCGCCAAGAGCGTTGCGAGGTCCCTGGTCCCTGGTCCCTGGTCAGCAATGCCAGGAGGCCAGAGTTGGAGAATTGGGCGGCAGCCTTAGGGCTAGTCATCCTCAACCGGAGCCATGCCAACACGAGCTTTCGGCGAAATGGGGGTCAATCGTGGACGTCACGTTTGCGACCCCCTCACTAGCGGCGCGAGTATCCGGTTGGCAGGTCCTGGAGGACGAGGAGACCTTCTCCGATCATAAATACATACGGATGAGGGTCTCCCATACGCCGCCCACGACGGCTTCCAGCACGGCCCCCGCGGGGGACTTTCCTAAATGGGCACTCACCCGTCTCGACTATGAGCTTGCAGAGGAAGCCGGCATGGTCCAGGCGTGGTGCTTACTTATTGTACCATGTTATAAGCCTCCTATGACTCAAGTCATCTGAAACTGCTATAGGAGCATTGACCTACCAACAAATGGACGTCGAGTCTAATACAAAAACCACGAAAAAAATGTCCGAAGTTAACCTATACAAAAGTATTGACATGTAACGAAATATAAAAAACGAAAACATTTAATTTAAATTGTAACGTCATTGCAAGACTGCCTAATTTTGCTTGCAACAATTTAAGGACCCAAAAACACCTATTCAGCTTCTACTGGAAATTTAACAAAATGCACCATATTTAGCTTCGACTGAAAATTACTTGAATACAAGAGTAATGGAGTTGCCTTTATCGTAAATATTAATTAATTTTTATATATATTATTATGTCGAATTTTGTGCAAATTCACTTAAAGAAATAATAAAGAGGTGGGCATATAAAAACATACAAATATTATTACAAATGTGAAAGTAAGCGTGTACTATAAGAAATGTATATTCCAACTAAACGTAAACCGTAATTGCGAAAACCGATTTAGTTTAGTTTTGAAATGTTCCTAAAAAAATACATTTGACATTTTATTTCGTTATCTCGAATTAAACGTCATTAATAAAAAATATTTTTTTAAATAAGATTAAAATCAAAACGACTCTACAGTTTCTTTGTTCTAAATATTTCAATCGCTTGTGGCAAACAATTGAAAATGACCAAAAAGTTTATATAAGCTTCTTGAAATTGACGTAATGGGTCTCTTTTCATCTTTTGCGCATGCAATGTGTAGAAAAAGGACAGTTAGCTATTATAAAATAATCAAATATACAGCTAGCTATATATTTGATTATTTTGTGTGCTTCTGTAATTTATATTTACGATTCTTTTATATATAAATTAAATACGATAAAACAGTACAAAATAACACTTTTAAATGAGAACTACGATAACCCAATATATTTGTTTAGTGAAAATATGATACAAAATCCTGCTTTTTACACTTTACTGCGGTAATTTTTACAAGTTTTTATTATATGGTACTGCATGATTGACAACCGCGCTGTCACTCGAACAAACGAAGACTGTATTGCGATTGACACTCTGTATTCGATTTTAACGCGAACCCGGCGTCCATTTATTGGTAGGTCAATGTATAGGAGCGAGTGAGAATATTTTTGCCATACAATATTCCTAACTTAGTTGTAACTCCTGCAAGCTTGGGATCTCGAACATTATATTCTGCAATGGGTCGCTGGGGACTCGAGTCGGAGGAGCATTTAAATTTCTAGTAGTGCACTAGCAACTGGCGCAGACGGCACACACGAGGCGGAAAAGGACATTATGTCTACCGCAAAAGAGTTGACTTTATGACGACGACGTTGCATTTGTGTAGGTGCACTGTGCTTCAGATATATAGCGTTATTTTATATAGTGGTATTTCATTCCTATTTTTAGTAAGGAATAGACAATATTGGGACATCATTCGTTGTTTCTATCACTTTATCCTTGGTTGGTAGGTTTATCATGGTACCAATGAGTAATATTATAATAAACTTACTTTAAGCTTACATTGAAATAAGATTGTTTTTGGAAAAGTTATGGTAGGCCCCCAGGCATCGATCAGTGCCCTCTAGATATAAGACGGGAAAGTGACCTTTATCAGCGTAACGATCTATAGAACGGAGATTAGCGGTCCGCTTGAGTTATTGGTTCATGCCCAAAATCAATGGCGTGTTTACATGTTGCATTTATGAGTACTACCACATTGAGAACATTGCGTCTTTTTACCAATAAAAGCGGATAATAGACAATAGAAACAAGTCCAATTCAGTTATGCAACAATCGCGATCTTATGTATAAATGTTGTAAAGACTTATACAAGTTATTTACGCGTGTATTCTCACCGTGATCCTGGCAAAACATTTGTTTGTTGACAACATTATAATGCCCAGTTAACAGCTATATGCAGCGACCACAGTATTGCTCGGAAACCGCATGAATTTCCTTGGTGAGTGCAAAATGCGGTTGGAGCCATACGGAGACAGTGTTATACGTCTCTGTTGTGAAATATTTGCGCTGTTTATTATGCAACGTGAGCTTTTATTTCTATGAAAGTAATAAGCCCCTCTCATGTTTTGCTTTTTTGTGTTTGACATTTTTCTACTATACGGCAAATCGTATACGTAATCGTGCCAAAAATTAAACGAATGAATGAAAGAACGAATGAATTATGTAGAATAGTAACAGTAGAGCCCCTTCTGAAAGAGTTCGTCCAGGGAAGTTCTGCCACCTTACCTATTACTGCCGCCAAGCAGTAATATGAGTATTACTGCCGCCAAGCAGCAATGTGTTGAAAGGGTAAAGCGTGTCGCTTTCATCAGGTGCACGACTTGTTCGTCCCGTCACTTGGTATTATAAAAAAATCATAGTTATCTTTCAGTTTCGATTCAACTTCTCTTAAATGTTATTTAAGTACTGTAATCTATGAAATGCCGATAGCCTCTAATCTCTACATCTTAAGCCACCTCAACTTATTTGAACTTTATGTACTTAACTTAAGTACGACCTTTTAGAAGATGACTTAAGAGTTTTCAATATGGATGAAACCTACCAGTGCAACGATAGCTTAATGCTGCGTGCTTAAGTGCCGAAGTTTTGATTAGACACCGTTGTGAAATCACAAAGACCAAAGTTTATCCATCACTAATATAAAACGCATGTTCTGTGATTGTGATATCATAATTATGTACTTTTCCAAGACAAAATATGCGGGAAATCGACATGTAAGTAAGGATGACCTTAAACAATTGAAAGGTGATATAGGCTGTGATTTATAAAACGAACTTTGATTTCGACAAAGCAAAAATGGTGAGCTAAGCAAGTTTCTTGTATTTCAAAAACCGGCTTTGTCTAAGTTTAAGCAAGAACTTTTTCGTAATTTTTTGCTTAAACTTTTATAATATCAAGTGACGGTACGAACAACTCGTGCGCCTGATGGTAAGCTACACGCCTGTCCATAACAGTTGCAGTGCCATTCAGAGCTGTAAATCGCAAAGATCTGAGGGGCACTGCCACTGCGCCCGTCACCCTGAGATATAAAGTTGACAAGTCCCATGTGCCTGTAATTTCTCCAGCACCCTTACCCTTCTACACCGGAACGCAGTAATGCTAACATTACTGCTTGGCGGCAGAAATGGCAGTACTTCGACGAACTCTTTCATAAGGAGCTCTACTGCTGCTAAACTTAGCAAAGCTCTTTTATATAACGTATAATTAGTCTGCCTAAGAGTCAAACTTTATAGCATTTATCAGTGTGGTGTTAACGGTAAAGGCGTGATATATCCTTTATTAAAAATTCGACTATGAAAATTATATTTTGTGCTAAAGTAGGTATAAAAAACGAAGGTTAAGTCAAGCAAAATTGGCATAATAGTATAGGTATGTTTATAAAATATTTACGTAATATGCAAGTTGACTGCATAACTTATGAATGGATCCAACTGCTCTCGTCCGTGGTAAAAGCTGAAATTTACGCTTTGCCCCGTACTAAACATAAAGTGTTACTACTTGAGTCCCCCAAAGGCTTTCTTGCTCACAATTTGTATCCCATACATTTTACAACAACCATTTGCTGTAGCAAACGTATCGGGCTTGAAACAAAGAACTCTGAAAATCCAGATTTATTATAACTTTTTTTTATGTACGTTAGCTGAGAGTGTCTTTTATTATATAGACATTCTTTGCCGTAAGGTTTTTACAACGACGTCATTATTATATTATTATTTCGGTAGCTATAGCTGTAGTGTATAGCAGGTGTATAGCAGGATAGTAAAGTGAAAGAGCTTCAGTTTTACTGCCTTTTTTATCAGCCATGGAACTACCAGCTTTGTGTACACAAGCTTAGAGATGAAATGGCAAAAATATGTACCTCTGAGGATTTTATTACCTACCTACAGCCAGCGTTTCCTTGGATATTTTCTCGTTATTTAATTTGTTTACTGTATGATGAAATACTGCTAATTACTTATCGACTTATTTGAACTACGCGTCCTTGTCATAAACAACGCGTTTGTATTTTGGTAAATTTCGAGATATTGGCACCTAAAGTATTCTTTTTAAAGTCGATTACGCTGATTTTGTTTAACTATAAAACTGAAACTAAAAAAGATATAAAAAATCACTTATAGGGGGTTGTAGATCTCGTTTTGCTGATTTCAGATAACTCAATTTTGCAAAAATGTCGATTCCGTTGTTTATGATAGAAATTATCACGGCAGAAATTATCTCCTTATACATAATAAAAAATAAATGTCAACACAATTGTGCACTGCAAAAAAATGTCATTATTATTAATACAAAGATCGAACATATTACATAACATATATCGTACCGACGTCTTCTAGCAAACCGTGCCAGACGCTTTGCCAACTAAGCCCCGGAACGAACCAGCGGACCTCACGAATTTATCTATGTCCTTGTTTGTATCTGATGTTTGACGACGTTTTAGCCGTAGTGCCATCTATGAGAACTCTACGCACACAGCAACACGATCGAATTAATTTTTTTAAGTGTACGATCGTTGTATTAATAATTATAACAAACTAGTGGAGTAATTTCACAAAAAATAATTGAGTGATGGCGAAACATCCTGACATTCAATAAAACACTTAAGTCATTTTTTGCATTTCATTCGAGGGTGTAATAATGTCCAGATAAGTAGGTAATTAAATAATCTTCATTGTAAACTTTTGTTTCTATCCATCTTGTCGATTCTTTCGCATTCTTCCAAGGAAAATCAAGTAATACGGTGAACAGACAAATCGATGCAAACGAAACGTTTAAACTTTAAAACATTTGTATTATATCATGGATTTAAGCTGAAAAACGTGCTGCTCGTTTACTAAAAAACTTGAACTACCTTCCTCTGTTTATGTTTACGTTTCGCTGAACTGAAACAAGGTTTATTACCTCCGCTTTGTCGTCGAGTCTGCTTTGTACCCATGTAAAGTTCTTTCTCGGTAAATTGCCCATCTTCAGGATTATATGGTTGAAAATGCTATCGCATTTTGCTGCTCTTATTTTTGTTGTCATTAAGCTTTCTTTTTAGATGGCGTGCGAAACCTTTCTGTTTTTGTTGACTTTTCTTGAGTACTTGAGGACTTAGCTTTTTAATAATTAAACAATCTCCGTTTTCTTTGAATTCACCGAACTTGTAATGAAAGCCTGAAAAAAGTGTTTGTTTTTTTACTGACTATTTCAAAGCAAAACCTACCTTGTTCTCAACTTTAAATCTGACTCCGTGAGGGACGAGATTGGAAAAAATACCTTGGTTTTATTCACAGCAATCCCTTCAGTTTTCAAGCCGATGGCTGCGTGTGTATATGGAAAAGGGGGTGGGTAGGTGGGGTTATTTTTCATCGGAAGACATCTCGCCTGTATTGCATCCCTCGTGCACGCATTCTCTTGGTAAAGTACCCTTTTGAGACAAAACAGGGGACGCGAGCTTAAGCACCTACCGTGAATATACATAGGTGTAGGTAGATGTTTACTGTCTAGATTTTGAGATAGGCGTCAAAAATCATGTGGTATATACACTTGTACTAAGTTATGTTTATTGGGATGGAGCAGTTTTAAAATAAAATGTTCATCATAGCTGTAATTTCTTATTTATATTCATGTCTTTTAATTATGTACTAAGTGTTCTGCCACTATACTGTTGTTATGTACTATGATGTTGGCAGTTATAAAATTTCCAAGGAGAAACAAAATTTAAGTACTTACTTGGTAAATTAATCGCGTCCGAGTCTAGAAAATTCCTATTATGATATAGCTTAAGAAGTTGGCGCAATAAGTAAGTTTGCGAGTGAAGTTGGTATGAGCTGGGGCCGCGGGCAGTGGGCCGCCCTGATAAGTTTAGGAAGTTGATCTTCGTGCCTTCCAAGCAAAGCTTTGGTGAGGTGTCCCGTTAGTAAATGTTACGTGTGCTAATAAGTAACTAATTTTAATAGCCCGTAAGTATCCTTGGTAAATAAATCTGGGAAAACAACAGTTTGTCGAACTTCTCTTTAAAATATAAACGAACTGATTTCTAAGAAAATAAATATACAATTCCAAAACAAAACTGTGTAATTGTGGTAACAATAAAAAGAACGACGGCAGATAGACACATAAACTGAGTGTAGTTAATCATAAAATAGTTGTTATTGTTAATTTAATAGTGAGTGCGGCTTATTTGGATCGTCTACGTTTGCTACCTACTGAGTTCTGGTTCACATCGAGTTCGCGACCGCGCATAGATGAAATTATTGATTTCAGCGCAGCGACGGCGAAAACTTTTGCATTCGCTTCCTTTGCCAGACAAATTGCCCATCTTTGAAATAACGCTCACTTTTTCACAATTAATTCTTCATTCGGCTCCAGGGGAAGCATTAACGTGAATTGTGTCTGCAAAAGGCGGAATTAAGGATTATTTTCGAGTAACTATTAAAAATATGGTCCCGCCCGATAAAACTAATAGAACATAAAGAAAATATACTTAATATATTTATTAGACTCTTGTAGCTCTAATTAAGGTCTTAAAGTTTAATTTAGTCGTTATACTGAAAATTCAGGAAACTTCTGTAAGTGCACTTTTACGGTTTATTTCAACATCCAATGGAGAGCCGCTGAAGCCGACGATGCATAGCGAACTTCGGGTAATTATTTGAATGGCTTCATTAAGCGATACGTGACTGGAAGGTACAATTTGAACACTTTGTTTAAGCTGTGCTAGACCTGCATGCTCGTGTAAAACCGATATATTTTACACTGCTAGTATACTTCGAACTAATCACATTTCAGTAAAAAGATCAGAGTATAAAGTGGGATCGGGCGCATTGTTAGAATTGTAACACATGAGCTGTGCAGTGCGCCTGACGTTCAGCTAGTATGGGTTAAATATAGAGCCAACCGGACATTGAACCGGTAGCTCCGGACATCGCAGTAATGAAAGTGTCCCATCGCGTTCGTTTCGCGTATTTCGCGACTGCTGTCCGCTGAACCAATTTCCCCGATCTTGAAATTCCGAACACTATTTACAGCTCTGCTATTTGTTAGCTGCAGCAAACAAAACAGGCACTTATCTCCTAGTAGAAACAAGTAAACTTTGCTATTAAGCCCCATAGCAATGAATTTATTGGTTAATAATTTAGAATCATTTATACCAGCGGTAACGGTGGAGCGTCGCAAAACTCTGTTATTACTGTAGGTACTTGAGATAATGAACGGCTACTACCATTAGAGCGACCGGCGCAGCTTCTATATCATTAGCGACGCAACGGGCACGTGCGACTGCGACAGGTGTTCACTCAGCCGGTATCTTCTGTACAGTGCATAAAGTCTGTAATTTCTTATTGTTTGTAACGGCGCGAAGGGTTCACTGAGACGTGTTATTGAGTGCATCGTTGACAAACGTCGTCCGTACATTCCATGGTTTCATATAATCAGTCTTGCGGGAAAAATACACCTCGCACATTCCACATTTGTTACGGAGCACCTACAATATACCACAACACACGTTTTTTTCATATAGCTTATCTCGTACTAATGCGCCCTTTTGTTACATCCGCACACTTCCCATTGACCAGCACTTCTGTAAATATGTTCAACAGTGAGATACTCTTTGTCTGACATGAGCTGCGTGGGCCTTGTCCATTGTCCGAAATTGTTGTTTTGTATTTGTACCCTTTCGTATTAATATCGTGTGGTGGAGGCGTAAGTGATACTTACTTTTCATTTCGCTCTTAAATGTTTACATTGAAAGCACCGATCATGCTATGATATGACATTGTTTTTATAAGGTAAAGAGTTCTCCAGTTCAATAGGGCATGAATGGGTGCTTTGTTGACTTGTCTACCAATGACTATAGCCGAAGTGATGTTATGTAGAATATACCATAGACCATTGTAGTTTATATTTATTTTTATGTGTATTTTCGAATTGTGCACCTTATTTTAATTAGCAAATTGAATTGTATTATGTGATGCTGGAGTCACGCGACGCCCATTCCGTGTATTTGTCATCGCTACTGGGGGCGTTTGCAAAACTGTCTATTCCTAGTGTACAAGACGGTGGCGCTAAACGAGATCTCTTTGTTAACTGCCGAGCGTGGCTGACTGAACGCCCCTCTCGCGCCCCCATTGCCTTAGGCACCCCTTCCGGGAAATTGTGAATCACTGACTGCGACTCCCTAGTCTTTGGCAACGAATTCTCAACCACTTTATTAATCGCTCTCCCTGAAATAATTTAATTCCGTAGTTGATTTAAAGGTCGCTACAATCTTCTTTTGTTTCTGTTTTGATAAAATAGTATCGTTAAATCCTATTATTTTATTTTTGTTGCTATTCTATAAAACGAAGCGAACAAAGGGATTCGGAAGTGTTAAAGTCCAGAGGGCAGTAAGTTAGGCTTTATTGCTTTCATGTGATGTGGGTTTTGTGGCGGATTTCCACTTTCACGTGGTCGTGCACTGTTCAAGTCATTTGTGTTTATCTGAAGATTATATTGTATTGTTATCTTAAAACTTGTTCTGCAGTTAATTTGCGCCAAATAATAATAATAATAATTTTTAAAATTGTTTTTGAACTTTTTTACCACCCACTCTACCACGCTTGGCAAGTTGCAAATACCTACATAGATACACGCATCTGTTCAGGACTTGAATTTTTCATGTAGTACTTTTCAACTACAGCATCAAGTGGTCGTATTCAAAATGGATGACTCTGCAAGCTTAGTAAACAATTCAATAATTTAGATTTTAAATAAATAACGATTAATTTCCCTGCAGCGTCGGCGATGTGAAGCCCTGCTAGTTTTAATTGCCCCCTCGAAAGCCCGTATCCACAAGCCCCCAAATGACCCGACAAATTGACCGTCTCACGCGATACTTAACTTATCACGTTATTATACTATTTTGTATAACAGCAAGGTTCAACTTTCAGGAAAATTCACCCTGATAAAGTCTTCAATCAGTACTTATATTTTGTTAAGATTATATTTCAATTTTGATTGGATATATAGACGCAATTACGTGTATCGCTTGAGTTTTAGCTTTTGATCGCTTTGTGTTCTGTTACATTGTTATTACTATTATTTTTAACTATTTAAACAAATCACTTTGTAAATTTATTTATTAATTTCTTTTTTATTAATTTCTTCGTGTTCGATTTGGAGATTGTAATTTTACACTAACCTAATACTAAGACTAATTTTATCATGCCGTGTACACTGTTTTTGGAATGTGGTCTAGGCTATTAATGTATCAAACTGTATCTGTTGCCATGTGATGATTACATTCTGTTTGTGTACCTTTAAAATAAAATAAAATGTTGCATTATTTATAACGTGCTATTTCTGATTTGTGACTACTGCGATTTCATTCTGGGAATGCAAAATTGAGACGTTCGTTTTTATGTGCAGAGCATATTATTATATTCTTTCTGTATTTTATTGTAATAAAGGTATTTCTATTTTACATTTTAGTAGCACTAGGGCCAGCTCATTATGAAAGAGTTCGTCCAGGGAAGTATTGCCACCTTACCTATTTCTGCCGCCAAGCAGTAATGTCAGCATTACTGTGTTCCGGGTTGGAAGAGTAAGGGTGCTGGTGAAATTATCCGCACATGGGACTTGTCAACTTACGTCTCAGTGTGACGGACGCAGTGGCAGTGCCCCTCAGGTGTTTGCAATTTAAAGCTCTGAGTGGTACTGTAACTGTTATGGACGTACAAGTCGTGCGCCTGGTGATAAGCGACACGCCTACCCATAACAGTTGCAGTGCTACTCAAAGTTTAAAATTGCTAAGATCTGATGGGCACTGCCACTGCTCCCGTCATCTTAAGACATAAGTTGACAAGTCTCATGTGCCTGTAATTTCACCAGCACCGTTACCCTTCTAAGTCGGAACGCTGCCTGTAGTGCGAACATTGTTATTAGGCGGCTGAAATAGGTAAGTAGACAGTAATTCCCTGGACGAACTCATTCACAAGGAGCTCTACTGCAAACTGCGACTGTGTTGACAAGTAGTCAACTCGGGACGTCATTTGTAGGTAAACAAACTCGACAATATGCGCTTGACACTTGCGAGAATTTCACGTACGGATTGACTATTGTTATCAATCCAAAATTATTACTGTTTTTAGTATGTTTTTAGTTCGGAGAAGAACAAGATAATACGCGATCGGTGACTAATGTTTCTTTGCTTACATAACGTTACGTCACATGGCGTGTTTGGTGTTTGCATGAGAGACTAAGGGTCGTATTCTAGAACTCTACTCAATGCTCAAGTCAGGATTGCAATGGAAACACAAGCACTGGAAATACGACCCTAATGGCAGGTACTTGAGTATGATTTTGAGTGCTTTAAACCATACTCAAATCCTGACTTGAGCATTGAGTAGAGTTCTAGAATACGACCCTAAGGCTCGTATTACCGAACTCTACTCAATGCTCAAGTCAGGACTGGAGTATGATTTTCAGTGCTCACTGCAATACTCAAGTCCTGACTTGAGTATGATTCAAAGCACTACAAATCATACTCAAGTCCTTGCCATTAAGGTCGTATTTCCAGTGCTTGAAATCATATTCAAGTCTGCTGAAATCCTGAGCATTGAGTACAGTTCTGGAATACGACCCTTAAAGTATTGAATGTTATTTTCGTATTTTATTTAATGATTTAAAAATCACATTTTCACAATTTCATAAAAATATTGTTTGAATGATCGTTTTCATTATAGAAACATACTTTTTAAGTAAATTTTTTTATAGTCCGATTGTCTATTATATTTAAAGATTTATAGTAGCGAAAAAATGGCGTATAGTAACAACTGTTTGTGTTCCATATATCAAATGAGTAAGTTGTGTCATCTGGAAACTTATTTGTATCGATCTAGATTTATTTTAGATAATAATATAAAAATGTTGCTGTTGTAATAGTAATATGTTTATTCTATATTTGCTACACTAATTGTTTATTTATATTTCGTAGTTCCTCGCCTGATCATTTTTTCACACTGTTTTCATCTTCTTAAGCCTGTTTCCAAATTTAATTAAAGTTATGATATTATAAGTCTCCCAGTTTTGAAAAACAAGTCAAATAACTTTGAAGTAGCTGGAACGCTAGCTGCGCAAAGGCCACGGAAAATAGAAAAAAAAAACTTATTAGGTCTAATTCAAGAAGCTTGTGTAATTATTAATACAAAGCCGTAACCATTTGTTTGAAAAAAAAAAAAAAACAAACATAAGTGATTTTGATGGCTCTATAGCCAATGTTAAAAAAAAATAAAAAATAATAAATCATATTAACACTTATCGTATTTACCCGGCACCAGCGCCAGCGCGTAAAACAAGCTGTAATTAGTCTAACTGCCGTTTTGGGCCCAATTTTAGTTCACATACATTTACAGCGTGTTACAGAAGTTCAGGATATCCTTTTTTGTACGGTATAGTTTTGGTGTATGACCTTTGATAAATTATACATTGTTTTAAATAATGATATCTACTTTGGTTTTATAGGAATTGCTTAAATATTTGATTAAAATCTGTTTAAAGTTTCGAACATTATGCTGTTGTATTGGCAGATTGACAGTTTTTATTTATGGTTTAAGCGACACATCTATCCATAGCAGAAGGAGTGTCACTCAGAGCTTTCTCAAGAAAATCCGAAAGGCACTGCCTCTGCGCCCGTCATTTTATGTAGCTGTAATTTCACCAGCACCCTTAACCAATCACAGCTTACCCTTAAAAAAAATCAGAACGTAGTAATGGCCACATTATTTACTGCTTGACGACAGAAATACGTGCGGGGCGGTACTTTGGACGAACTCTTTCACAAGGCGCTCTACTGCTACTGCTAAATTGACTTCAACTAGGTATGGGTATAATATTCAAATCAATTTCTATTCTATGTAGGTACGGTTATTTGTAGGTGGTCTATTCAAATTTTTGACAGGTGACCATTTTCCTTGTAGCGGTTATTTGGAACAGGTTCGTAGTACTTGTAATAGTTACTTTTTTGTTGTTTTTCATAAAATATACGACTAATTGAAATTGCTATCTATTCAGTCTTATAATGGGTATAGTCACATCTATCGACTTTGTGTTGCAGTTGCTTGTGTATGCAATAGTCAAACCAACATAGCACCAAATATGCTATCGCACTGCTATTACAATACTGTTGTAACTCAAGATATGTGAAATTCAAGATTATAACCATCGCTGAACGTAAAATTTGATTTTCTGCAAGTCAATAAAACCGTCGTTAACATATTGTAAGAAACAATTAAAATAAATCTACTTAACTCAAAATGAGACAAACTTTTTGCGATTTAGTTCTGGACAAAACAGTCCTTATTAAAAAATATGAAGTTATTTTTCCTTTTATTTGGCAAGTAGGAAATTGTTTACATGTCTGTGATAAATAAACTGTAAAGTATAGATAAATTTTAATTATCTTTCGCGGGAAGTGTACGTTTCTCATCGATTCTGAAAAAATACACTTTTTGAGTTAATACTCTATTGCATTATTAGTGCGATATGTATGAGACTATTTATCTTCACGATTCGTCGTTTCAGGGGGTGTACTCCCGTTATCTGACCGGAACAATTACTATCAAATAAGTAATATTCGACCAAATTAAAAAAACGCATGATGCGAATGAATCTTCATACTTGATATTGTCTTTCCAATTTAGTCGAGTATTACGTATTTGACAATAATTGTTTCGGACGGAGAACGAGACTAGAACCTTAGACTGATCGGAACGACGAATCGATAGTGTATGTTCATGTCGTAAACCATTAACTTGAACGCCAAGGGATTTAGCAACCGTTCGATACGATTATCGTGACGATAGCTCGAAAGTGTACATTTGTTCCTTAAAGGGAATTCCGTAGTGTCGGAATGATTGAACAGAACACTTCAAGCGTAATTTGCTTACCTATCAATTTGATTTAGCTTCAAAAGTAGTTTTCTGAAAGTCAATTTTAAAATTTGTAGAGCCAATAAATATACTTTTTACAAAAGTGTTTTTTATAATACCAAGTGAACGGACGAACAAATCGTGCGCCTGGTGGTAAGCGACACGCCTATCCTTAAGAGTTGCAATGCCACTTAGAGCTTTAAATCGCAACGAGCTTAGGGTCACTGCCACTGCGCCCGTCTCCCTGAGACATAAGTTGACAAGTTGACCCTTTCGAACCTGAACGCAGTAATACTCACATTACTGCTAGAAGGCAGAAATAGATAATTCCTGGGGAAGTTCCTACTGCCATTATCTATTTCTTACGTCCAGACGAATTCTTTCACAAGGAGTTCTACTGCTATCACTAAGTTGACTTCAACTATAGGTATAATATTCAAATAAATTTCTATACTATATAGGTACGGTTATTTGTATGAATTCCGTGACACATTTTAGGTTAAATAACATCCCGTTCACGGTTTTATTGTCCTGGTATTTGGCGCCATGTATTCCACGTAACTAATTGCACCATATAACTAACTGGCTATAATATAATACAACGTTTCTGTTCAGCGATCATGTACTGGCTAATTTTACTTTTGCTACACTTGTTGTGTACAGCTGTCACACAATTTCAACGATGTCTTTTACACTTTCATCATTGTGAAACTTAAATTCTAATCGATTTCACTGTTTTCGTAGGAGCATCACGAACTCAAAACAAATGAATATCATGTAATTCTTAATACAAAAAGCGAATACGAGAAAAATTTGCAAAGATAGAACACTTAGAAAAAAATCCTTGGATCCGGCCGGATTCGAATCGACGTCTTCTAGCAAACCGTGTCAGACGCTTTGCCAACTAAGCCGCGGAACGAACCAGCGGACCTCACGAATTTTTCTATGTTCTTGTTGTTGGATCTTTGTATTTGGTATTTCAACGACTTTTTAGCCGTAGCGCCATCTATGAAGCCAGAGCCGGTAAAGTTACCTCACTGTGTGACGAAAAACTTTCGTAGATTTCTCGTACAAAATAGGAATAGGATTTTTTTAAGCGTTCGGTCTTTGTATTAATAATTATAACAAACTAGTGAAGTAACTTCACAAAAAAATAATTGAATATCAATTCAATACAAATTTAAAAGTACTAGATTATTTCGATCCAGCTGGAATCGAACCAGCGCCTTCAAGCAATCCGTCCTAGACGCTCTCCCAACTGAGCTACGGAATGAACCACTAGTCTTACGAATTTTCCTATGTGCATTTTGCACATAGTAAAATTGTTCCTTTGGTTGGTTTTTAACGACTTTTTTGCCATAGCGCCATCTGTGAGAAATCTATGAAAGTTTTTCTTCAACTTAATATTACAAATGAATATCGTTTAATAGATGCTAATAATCCGGTAGGTGTTTATTGTTAATTGTAGTAAGTGCAACTCAATAAGAAAATACATAATAATTTGTTTTCCTCTTCAAACGGTTATTATACAAACTTTATGAAGTTAAAAGGGTTTAACAGTTTATAACAAGGCATTGTGGATATAACGTATTTTAAAGTGAAAACACAATAATAATTAATTATATCATAATACTAACTGGTAGTATAATAAGATTACATTCTATTGCCTACTGTAGTGTAGGTACTAATTTTCATAGTTTTATTGGTTCTCCATACAAACTTTCATCCCCTGTTTCACCCCCTTTAAGATTTATTTTGTGACAAAAAGTAGTATCATCAAAATTGGTTCAGTGGTTTAGGCGTAAAAACGTAACAGATAGAGTTACTTTCGTATTTATAAGTTTAGTTTGGATAGAAAGCGGTATTATAATAATTTTTACAATTTTCACATTACATACACAATGTCAGTATAGAGTACTAAACAAACCGACCTCAAAAGTCATTCATCTCCTAGTTTGCCATCCTTAGAGGCGGAATATCTACTGAACTAAACTAAAAATTTGTCAATTTTTAAGGTACATTAAGTACGCGGCATTAAGTTACGGGGTTTTGGTCAATGATTGAAAATTCTGTGGTTAAATTATTCATTAGGACAAGTTATTCCAGAGGGTGAGAATACGTACAGCGCGAAGTTCTTGTTCTAGATAAATTTTAATCTAGGGTAGGGTACGCTTCCCTCGGGCTCGATTATAATTTTAGAATATGCAAATATGGGTGTAATTATAATTTACAACTTATATAAGAAACACTCTTATATAAAAGTGCTTAATGTCTTTTGATAATTTGTTTTAACGAATTGGTAATTCTTTTTCAGGTAAAACGACAATATTGGTGCAGTATCGGTAACATTATAATTGTAGAGAAATTGCCATACATAGCATTTTTTTTATTAATACTTTTTACGGCTCTGGGTACTTTGCCATTATGAGTTGATACTTAGCATATTATTTCTAGTGTGCCAGTCAATGGAGAAGTCGTTCCACAATGTTACGTCGTTTTTCGAGATACGTCATGTGTCTCTTGAAGAGTTGAAATTACTAAACAATTAAAACATTTTAATATTCTTATATTATTTGACGTTCAGTTTAGGCGGGACGAAACTCACAACATAACTACCCTTCGTCTATTGTCTATGAAGCTATATAATAATCATTGAATGGTTACCGTGCGACTCAGTCGCAACACGCACCGTTTATATTGTAATATTCTTAATTCCTGGGCCCAGAGCCCAAAAAGCAGACGCCTATTAAGTCGTTAAATGTTTATCAAACGAAAATATCTCCGTGTAATCATTCTAATGATAAACATAACGTGATGATAACGTTACTTGTACATACGATATGTTGTATGAATTTGAATAATGTGGAAC